>NW_009710845.1:0-44923 GCF_000703405.1 Apaloderma vittatum | reverse complement strand
TGGGGGGGTTCAAGGCTAGGTGGGCCGGAGCCTTGATTAGCCTGATCTTGTTGAGAGGCGTCCCTGCCCATGGCGGGGAGGTTGGACTAGATGATCTCTAAGGTCCCTTCCAGCCTAGGCCATTCTATGATTCCATGATTCATTTTGGCAAGTGAGACCTTGTTGTTTCCTTCAAGGTCGGGACTCTGCCTATGGTTGCAGCTTGTCCTGGGTCCACAGCAGACCCAGCTGGGGGTCTTGCCACTGGCTGCAGGAGGGATGGTTTAAGGCTTCAGTTCTCAAACTACTTTTGTCCAGACATGTAAAAATATTCCCCCACCGTAGAGGTTGCGATTCTGTATGCTGTCTTGTTTTCACAAAACTCATCTGTGGTACTGCAGAACCCCTATTTACTATAAAGTGAAAAAAGCAGTTACGTAGGCTTTTGTCTTTTTCAAGTTGAAAAATTGTTAGTATTTGTTACAGAAGAGATAAAACTGAAACTATGAGGAATTTGCATAGTGCCACAATTCTAAGCTGGCTAATTTTAAAATTGTGATTAGATTTTCTTCAGCATTTTAATTACTGAAGCTAAGGGAGTGCCTGTGTTCCAAGAGGAAGATGCAGAAAAAAATTTCATTATTTGCACAACTTACCCTCAGATTCTCAAAACAAATAGAAAAACTACTCCCATTTAGTTGCTTCTGCTAGATATATAGGGTTCAGTCATTTTGCTGCATGGCTAGTATGGTAAAAACTCCCTGCATTAATGAGAAATTCCTCAAGGAATTCAGAGCAAGAACCAGGCTGATCCATCCAAGGATAAAAAAGTGATATTGTGAACCTATTATGAATAAAAATCCCTATGTTAATGTTAGAAAGTTGTTGGGGTTTGGGTTTTGGTGGGGTTTTTTTTTTTTGCAGTAAATGGAATTTCTTTACATATGAAACCCTGAGGTGTTCGAAATGTGATTTTTCTACTCCAATAATTGTCAGTTACCAGCTGATGTGTTTCATGGAAACCAGGAGATGTTTGACATTAGGACCATATTCAAAATGATGGTAACGACTCCAATCAGAGTCTAACGACTACAATCAGAGGCATCAAATATAATGCTTTTACAAAAGCAATAGAGATATTTTTCTTACTTTAAATATTAGAAGTGAAGTGATTTTTTTTTTTCCTTGTAGTTGCCCAGAAGAAAAAGCAGAGAACAAGATGCAACCTGGCAGGTTTAAACACAAGTTTGCTATATTCTAAAGGGTGTCCTGGAACTCAGAGAGAATCAGAAAAACTACTTGGTTTTGTCCTTGTCCTTTTTCTGGCTTAATGGAAGCAAATCAAAAAAGTACTTGCTTCATTTACATGCCAGACATAAAAAATAAAATGTTACATCACCTTAATAATTAGAATGTAGTGACCTTAATATCCCATTAATTTGAAAAAAATTCATTTGCATAGTGCTCACTGTTGTGATGGAATTCCTTGATCTCATTAAAATGTTGAGACAGTGAGCAGAGCTACTGTGGGTTGTGCTGCTTCTGTGGAAATGCAGCGTTGGCTTGTAGGGTCCCAGGAAAGACCCCCACTTGGGAGTACATACTATTTGAAGATGTTTTTTATAGAGCATTAAGTTCTGAGTCAATACCGCAACATTTAAAACGTTTGATATTTTATGAATGTTCTGATGTTCTTGCCATTCCGTGAAGGTAATTTTGAGATGCCCTGGACTAGAGGAAACATTTAATTCTGCCACTAGAGAGTTCTGATAAACGTCATTATAATTAGAGAGATTTATTCGTGGTTTTGAGGAAAACCAAATCTACTTATGATATCATAACATGACGAAATAAAGAAATAAATTCTGCCAAGTAAGAAGTTCAGGTGATTCAGTTTTAAAGTGTCAGGATAGCTGTTAAAACACTGAATTCTTTGCAGCCCTCTGAGTGGGAACCATTCAGCTGGAGACGTATTACTGATCCTGTGTGTGTGCACACTGACTCTCTCTTTCTCTAGACTTATTTTCATCTTTCTTGGAAGGATATGATGGGTCTGTAGCAGAAATTTATCATGAATTTGGGAAGTCCTGCTTGCATGTACCTGTGGGAGCTCCCAGAAGCGGTGTGGAAGAGGCAGCTCTTTTTGGGGGTGCAGGGATGTGGGGAAGGAACATTCAGTTCTGTGGACATCTTCTTTTGGATAACTGCAGAATATTAAAGCTCGGGGTGAAATCTTAGCTCTTTGGGTGTCAGTGACAAAACTTGGTGGAACTCATGCTATGTTCCTGCTTTTCTCAGCTTGCCCTGACTTTGGCCCAACTTGCTCCCCTGCAGGAAGCCTGACCCTATTCGGAGATGGCTTTGAGGAAAGAGCAGTGCTGTGAGCGTGGTGCCAGGGCCAGCTGCTGCCAGAGGACAGGCCAGCCAAGGTGACTCCAGCATGGACGACCATCCCCCTGGCCACCAGGCATGGGGGGCAGGGCCAGGGGAGACGCCTGAGGAGTCTGGGCAGGGCCCATGGGGAATGATGGTTAATGAAATCAACTTATGGATAGGACAAGCCAGGAAAAATAGTTTAAAACATGCATCCAGATGACCTCTTACACAATACTATGTGAATTATAACTCTCTAAAAATGTTTTAAAACCCATTCAGTTTGTCTTTTGCATATGAAATGTTGTAGCGTCCAGATGTGACTCCTTCTTCTTCACCTGGAATTAATTCTTTTTCTGTTTTTGTGTTACTTCAGAGGAGCTGCTAGGCTGTGATTAAGTACCCTCTGGAGTGGTTTATGTAGTTATGTAGGTCTACCTCCTTTCCTCTTTCCTTCCATGCTTTTGTCTGGCCTGAAATTATTTCTTAGCTTTTCAATTCTATGTAATTTTTTGTATTTTTCTTAAATTATAGAGCTTAAAATTTCTCACAGAAGACATCAGTGTAAGACACAGTGGTGCAATTGTAGCTAAGGATAATGAACCTCCCACTGCTCAGGATAGGTTTGAAATTTCTGTATTATCTAAGGTTTCTATATTATCTAGGATTAGATAATTATCTAGGCAAAGATTGAGCTGGAAATCTCATGAGACTTTTTCTCACTGTGCTTTATAGCAGTTCTCCTATTTTCATGAGGAATTGCTATGAGGACAACCCGTTCTGGCTATATCAGTTTCATTATATGGCTAAACTCTGCTTTTCCCAGAATTATATATTTCTCAGATATGTTTCTCCAGCTTCATTAGAGATGAGCTATTACTCTCCATTTTTGAAGCAAGCACTGACTTTCACACAGATTTATTTATTACCACACCAAAGTTTACCCCTATATTTATATTTATGCACTACAAGTGTTGGGTTGTGCAGCAGATATCAGTGCTAGAGAAATGGGTAGTCTAATGCTGCGCACCTGTCTATAAAAATGGTTCTGTTTGCTAGGAAAAATATGTTCTGCTGTGTTAGTGGAAGGTGCATGAGGAGAAAGTTAAACATACAGCTCATGCCTAAAACCTGTAGAGTTAAATAGGTAGTGGAAGTTACTTAATGATTCCTTTCATGATGCATATAAAATAAAGTCTCCTCCTATTACAGTGTAGTGGAAAACCTGAAAAAGAAAACCTGATGAGACTTTGACATTTGTTCCTACCTTATCATATTTCATAAATTTTCAGCAAATCTAATCTGATGTACCTGTGGCATCTTGGAGAGCAGTCTGTTTGGTAGACCTCTTCTTGATGTATGATGTTACCAGCTCAAAAGCTTTTTGCGCGGGGCGTTGCTTGTAACTATTACTGAAATATTGCTTCTCTTATTTCTGAGAAATAACAACTTACCTAGCTGATAGGAGTTTAAGAATAATTGCAATAACTTAATTTTTAAAGCTATTCTCATGAATTAGAAACCCTTTGTTTCAGGCTGTTCTGCCTTGCAAAGCTGTATGAATTTTCTAGACCAAACCAAATGATAGCAAATACTTATTTGTGTTTTCCTTCTAGTAAGATGACCTATCTGGAGGGCATATTATCTGGAGATATATTAAAGAATCTTAAAATAACCTCATCAAAATTTTGATATAACATTTTGAAAAGGCCTGTTTTACTATCAAAACTCTTAAATGTGTCTTTTAGTTAATTCTGAATGTCTTAAGAACACTTATAAAAAATGTTTTGTGGATTATTTAGTTATTTATTATTATAAGGCCTCTTAATGATAATACATAAAACTTGAAGTATCTGCTAAATACTTTATATAAATATAAAATTCCAAGTCCATAAGATTTTAAGTCTCTTACTACAAAAATGTGTCTTTTAACAAAATGTGCACACATGCATGGGTGTTAAATCATCCAATGGTAAGATCCTATATTGTTCTCTAATGCATTGAGAATTGTAAGAATTATAAAAAATTATAAATGTGAAGGCCATAGAACCAGCCTTATTATATTTTTATGTCAATAGTGACTTTATAAAAATTTTGCATGAAAATATATACGATTCATATTCTTTGTGTGCAGTAGAATAAAAAAACCCATATAACAATCGATTTAAAGGGCAGAAGATTATTTGCAAAGTATATTCACTCCACGGCAGTAACAAAAAGAGTTCTTCCATTTCAAGACTGAACAAAGGACTTTATTGCTTCACTATATCTGTAGTTTTTTTCTCCCTTTTTTTAATAGAAAAACTCAACAGAAGAATCATAAAAGTGCATTCTTTTCACCTTTCTATCTTACCAAATTGACTTAACTTAGGAAAAATTGTACAAAAGAAAAAAAAAGTTCTAAAATTTGAAAATAAATCCTCTCAAATACAATCTTTGATTGTATCTTGTTAAAAAAATGACGGAAAATTTTTAATCCCCCCCCACTTAAAATACCAAAAAATCATTTTATATCACAAAAATATTTTTACAAAGAAATTGGGAAGGCATAGAGAAATCTAAACAAACTCAGTATTTAAAATTACTGTAACCATCTACTTTTTCCATTTTTAGAAATGGGAAAACTGTTTTTCCACCTTTTTCTCTGAAGAAAATTCCATTTTCTTGGGTTTGTTTTACAAAATAAAAGAAATAGCTATCCCATCAGCATCTCACTTTGTCATTTGCGTCATGTACTGCACATTTAGAAACAAGTTTTGTGAGCTTTTTTTTTCTGTTTTATCAGCAAGTGATTATCTGTGCTCTGAGCTCCTACTCATATGGAGAACTTCCTTTTTACTGAGTATTATTTCTCTTTACTAAGGCTATCCTATGAATACTGTTATCAGCTAGGTCTCACTGTAAATAATTGGGATCTGAAGCCATCAAAAAAGGTTGACTGTTGTCTTTTTCTGTTGATTGTCGTGACCAATCTGACCATGCAAAGACCTCTGGGGAATTGATACCTGTTGGCTGGGGTTAGTGCTCAGTACTTCTTGCCATTCTGCTTTAGCCTAGAGCAGACTTTGGAGCTGAACTTTGGTAGGCTTAAACCTGAATTCCAAAACTTAAAAAGCCCCCCCTCTGTAGCTCTTAGAACTGGTGTCCTTCATCCTAATGTCTTCAGGCAAATGAAGTCATTGAGGACAAAGTTTTACCTTTAAGACTGACTCTCAGCTGAGCTTGCTCTGGTGACTGATCTGAGGTAGCAGGAACCTTTTGTTGCACAAGTCTCTAAGAATTGTTTTCTATTGAAGGTAAACTAAGCAGTGTTTTTGTTTCAGAGTAGTAGCTGAATGTTGAAATTAATTTCCTGATTTCAGTCCAGTGTGTAGGGCAACTTTGAGTCATCTAAAAGAGAAATAACTGGCAGCTTCACTCTAGATACACACCAAACGCACTCCAACCTCAAAAGTGACAAAGTGGTCCAAAACAGCTTTTGGTCCTTTGGTCAACTTCAAACTACCTGTCTGATGGAGAAATTCAGAACAGCCTCAATATAACAAAAGTGAAACATCTAAAATGTCTGTAGAGTTGATGTAAAAGAATCAGCACTTTCCTATCTACTGAGTATTTTTTCTATCTACTGTTCCGCTCTTAAAATAACAAATTAATTGCTTATGTAACCATTGAATAATTGTGTCTATTACTAATCCAATGTAATCTTTTGCTATATAAAATAACTGCTCATTCTTCTTGGACTGACTTTCTGACTGTAAAAATGCCCAACTTGATTCTTTCTTCTTATCTCTGAAGCTTTCTAATTGCATGCTCATTAGCAAGGCTAAAACCCAGCTGGGTTTAGCCTTGCATATAACATATGTATATGTACATGTATGTATACATATGTTGTATGTCTATGTTGTATATGTATACTGCCTACATTTCTTACTATTGTTTTACTAAGTTCTATTTATATTATTTTATAATGCTTCTTAATGGTATTTTAACAATTTCTTGATGCCATCCCAGTCTTAATGCCTTAATAATATTTCAGTAATTTATTTTATACCTCTTCGTTATATTATCTTTTGTGTTATATGATATCCTAGGCTAAGTTTTATAGGTCCACAACTGAAAGTCTAGATTTCTAAAAATGTCCACAAAATAATTAGTGGTTGCCAGATAAGAAAGCATTTTCCCTTACACAAGTCAAGAGATATTGTCTCTTGTAATCTAACGTTTTAAGTGGAGTTTGCTCTCAGATTTGACCTTCTCCAAGACCCTTGTTTATTATCGTCCTTGACTGATGTGTTGGCTTTGAACAAGGTATCAGACTGAACAAGATATTTCAAAGGTATTGGCTTTGAACAAGGTATTTCAAAGCCAGGTTAATTGCTTCTTCATTTTAACACAGGCTACAGGCAACAGTTTCATGTGTTGTTTCGTATACGGCTGAGTCATCAGCGCTTTACAATGCGATACATTTTTCAGTTTTTTATTAGCCCTAGTTTCTGGTTTCATCCTGCCTTTGCTTCCTGGGTCATACTTGCTGAATCTTTTGCTTGCTAACATTCAAATTCTTCTCATTTCTTTCAAAAGACTTCCTGTAAGAAACATTTTAAGAAATGCGTACAACAGAAATGCCTTTCATGACAGTGGAGTGTAGTGCCCATTCTCCACCTGATCAGCTTCTGTACCTAGAGCGTAGTCCACTACTGTTTCTGCTTACTTTGAATTCAAGGACCTAGCTTTTTTCTTTTTTCTTCTACTAGAGATTATTCATACACCCCAGTTACATTAAAAGTATGGTTGTACATACATAAAATCAATGGAAACACTTTATATATCTTCCGACAAAAAAATGCTCATGCTTCCTTATATCCAAATATGATGATGCTGCTATACTGCTTTGTTTCAACTAATGTTTGCTTTAGTTCCTAGAGCAATAGGTATGCTTTCTTGTCAAATAAATAAAGAACTGAATGATGAAGATATAAAGAAATCTAGTTTATTCACTTCATCTGCAGTAATTTTTTTCTAACTTTACTCATTATAAAATCTTTTAAAATTAAATTATTTTTCTTTACCTCCCAGTTTTCTGGATCCCTAGGTTAATACATTACATGTCAAAACTAGAAGCAGCAAATCATTGCAGGATAAAGTTTACTCTGTAGACTTTCCAATCTTTTACTTTCTCTAACAGGTACAGAATTCTTTTGTCTTCGTTACCTGGATTAATATTGGAAGAGTTTTTAAATCTGATCAGCCTAAATAAATTGAAAAACTTTGGGTTTGATCTTAAATGAATTAGAGCAGCTGATGCAGTAGATTTGCCTTGTCAACACTAGTTTCAACTCTTTGTTTCTTCAAGTCTAATTTTGCAAACAATGATTAACGCTCCTGTCACTGATTGCCCTGTGATCTTATGCATGTATGTCTTTGGAAATCTTTGTTCCTTTTGGCCTAGAGATAAATAAAATAAGATAGTGAGGCGTATGGGAGCTCTGGTGAGCAGGATTCCTTTGTATCATCAGCTTGAATGGTAATTGGGAAGGTATAATCTCTGAGTATATTCAGACTTTTCATTTGGTTTTGCACAGTGTGTCTGGATTTTCTTTCTACTGTGTCTTCATTGGCACTGTTTTGGTGTTTGCTAGGACTTTTCTTTCCCCTCTCAAATAAGCAAAAGTAATTCCCAAGGACCTTTCCTTCCGTTTTCTCCCATAGCTAGTTTAGTGTCTTTAATCACTTTCACCCCTCTGATTATTCCTCTTCTGGACCATGCAGGAAGATTCCCAGGAGCCTTTCAGAAGGTTCTACCTTCCATCTGGAGGCAGTTTTACATGACTCTGCAGTAACAGTAATTGGAGAAATGTTTCATAGGTTGTGTTTCCAGACTTCCAGGTCAAGAGATAATGATTTAGGATCACTCATTAGTTTTAAAAGGTTTTGGGGTATGTATTTAATGCTTGTTGGAAACCAGAGTCTGGCAGCTCTAGGGATAGAAATAATTATTATGAAAAGCATAATACATGTTTCAGAGACTGCTAACCAAAAGAAAAATTACTTTGTGAACCGTGACTTTGGAGGGACTGCTGCTCATGGTCTTGGCAGTTAAGTCTATGAAATTTCTGCTCAGAATAGTAATGTAGCTTTCAGCTACAGTGATAGTTTTTGTTAGTGTTTGACAAACAGGTAAAAATTTTGACATGACTTTTATGGAATACAAAACTTAGGAGTGCATACTCAGTCTCAATATATGTGAATACTGTATCTATAAACTTTGAGACAAAAGAAGTTGACTGTCACAGCCTACTAGTGTTTCTGTTATCTTTGTCATTCCACAATATGGCACTCAAAACACAGGAAATATGGCATTTCTAAATTGGTTGCAGAATACTAGATTGGATGATAGTTGCAAATATGACCTTAGTTAAATCCTGCTTAAACAGCTTAATTAATTCAATTAATCAAAACTATTGTGAAAGTAATCCAGCTGCACTCCAAATGCAGATATCTTGCTGCTCTTGATGACTGACTATGCTCCATTAGTACAGACTTATCTCACTTGTACTAATGTTGACTAAGGTTCCTTGATGGAGTTCCTCTGATATAAAATCCAGGAAACATATACCTGACCAAAACATGCTGCATGCTAGATAAACTGAAATTGTTGGTGTCTGCAGTCAAGTACTCAGTGCAAACAATTTCCAAAGCTTAGTTTTCTAAACTGAAGTTAAAAATATTTCCTTGTGCTTTGTTTTCCATGGAAATCACCATACCGTTTCTTTAGTTTCTGCAGTGAGAGGACAGCATTATAAAAGCACTTAGAAAATTGGGAGAAATGCAATATTCATTAAAATTCATAATGTATTTACCAATAGTGTGATTCACTGGAAAATGGGAAAGTATCACTGTCTCAGCAATATGATGGCTTGAGATTAGAGGAGATTTCATTTATATCTGTTGGTTTTATTAAGTTCAAAAATGGGTAGATGTGCTAAGGTTATTCCCAGAATTCATATGCTTACTTAAGCAGAAATCAAGAGGCAGAGCTAATGTTCTTGACTAATTCAAAGGAAAAAAAATGCTAGCAAGTTATCCTCTTCATGTTTGTACTTTATTTGTCTTGACAGAAGATGGCCAGCAGATGTAAAATGTATTGCTGTTTTGGAGAAAGTGCTAGAGAACTTGGTCTTAGTTACGCTTCTTATAACCCAGATTATCTGACACAAAAATTTATCTACAAATATTTCATATGACATTTGGGATACTTATTTATTAGGCACAAACTCTTTAATACTTAACTCATCTTAATTCCAGTAACAACCTTAGCGATTAATAACCATGCATGTCTTCTGTCTGGGAACAATTTGTAATTGGTATAAATCACTGCAATGGAGTCAGGATATCATGATAACCTACATATATTAAATGATCTCTAAGGTCCCTTCCAACCTAGGCCATTCTATGATTCTATATCGCAGTTACTTTCCTCTGAAACAAGAATTTCCATTGCGGATGCATTTATGAAAGGGAAGTTATATACCTTCCCAAGCAGGTACTCTATTCCCCTACAAATTCTTGTGATAAGATGCTAAATCTTCTGGATGCATTTTTTTTTCTTAATGATATTCACTTTAATCATTAATTTATGTAATATTAAAAAAATAAAGAAGAAAAGGAAGACACAGATGGCTGAGCACACCTTTTCTCAGTGTGCATAAGAACATGTCTTGAGACACTTCTCAGTTCAAGCTTCAGACTATATGGGATGGTAATCAGAAGAAAGCTCCGTTGAGGACTGCTCATATTGCTGTTACCACACAGTGCTGGAAACATTTGTCTTCCAAATTACAAATTAGTGTTATAAAATACTCCCAGAAACTAACCAATAGAAATTGTTTCCAAGCTGTGTTTCCATACATCTATGTTTACTTTCTGCAGTGACGCTTAGGAATGAAGATGAGCTTTGGATTTTAAACACAAGTTGCTCCTTGAGAGAAGATGCATGACAGTAGCTGTGAATTCTTCAGGGAATTTATGGCTAATGCACAGAAACATAAACATATTCTTGTCAAGATCAAAGAAGGGAAAGTCTTTTAAGTTATCCCTGGGTTGATGAGCTCTATCTCTATCTCCTCTCCGAGTGAAACATTAATTTTAAACAGTAGCAGAGGGGCTCTGATGGTTCCCTGGCCTGCTCTTTTTTATAGATGTGAGAGGGTTTTCTTCTGAATTTTGAAAATCTGCCCATTATTTTCCAGGGTAAAAGGGGGATTCTGAGAGCTGTGAGCAGTGTCATCCAATCACAAGGCAGACAAGTAGGGCATGAAGGTTGCCACTGCGTATGTCACTCACAGAAGTATGCTACGAGCTTACAAGTGTTCACTTTTTGAGTGCTTCAGCTCACTGGAGTGTCATTACTTACAAACACTATACAAAATGGGAGAATCTAACACATTCTCCCCCGTACTTTTGCAAACTAATGACTTGAGTCTTGGGAGAGGTTAATGTCTGATCTTCTCCCTCATACAGTTTGTTTTTTTCAGGTTTTTAAGCCAGTCTCAATTCTCTTACATTTCAATACTTCAAAATATGTGATCTAAAAATAAACCGAAATAAGTAAGAGTTTTTAAAGCTTTGCATATTAAGCATTTATGCCTAATTAGAATCTGCTAATGAGGGACGGATTGATTTGGGCTTCTTGGAACCTAGTAGAGAGACAGTCTGTAAAAATAGAAGTAAGTATCCCATTCCAACTTTTCCAAAGATTGCAATATTCTAATTTCATCAACCCAAGTGAGGAGTCAACGTCAGAGTCATCCAGAAAAAAAATCCCATTTTTATGTGATGTTCAGCTCTAAGGAATTCGATAGTCATTTTAATTTTAATTATAGATAAAGTTTTTATTTGGTAAATGTTCCCTGATGCTTTAGGCATAAAAAAGAAAGCACAGTAAATTTCAGGTCTCCCTAAATACTTCTTGCACATATATATTCGCTTCTGTGTATAAGTACACTTCTGTGTATAAATATAAATGACTCTTTGTTTTGGATAAAATTGATAACATGATAAGAGCAATGAAAGACAAAATTGAATGCTGTAACTGATCAGTTCCAAGATAGTGTTTTCTGATGTTTTCATTTTTCCATCAGAGGATGAGCTCGAGACAGGCTTGCAAATGGGAGGTGTATATTTCGGAGAGCATATTACAGTCACAAAACAATGCTGTGGAAGCAGATCCCAGCAACTTGTTCAGAATCAGCTCTTCTCCGGAAGAACATCTGAGAAGGGAACCAGTGTAAAAATAAGCTATGAGCAAACAAAAAGCCAATAACCACCTATAAGGACAACAGGAAACACATTATTGACTGATTAGAAGAATAAAGCAAACTCACGGTGTTAAGTTACTACTTAAAATGCTGAAAAGAAAAACAAGATATTTTTGAAGGCTCAAGCTCTTAACAGAGAATTAATTTTAATCCTTAAATAACCAATATCTTCTGGAGATTTGGACCCTGTGATCCAGATCTGCCAGATTTTCAAGCCTTTGAGAACAAGACTGGAGCCAGGTCAGAACTTAAAAAGAGAGCAAGGGCTTGTTTCTGCCTGGAGCTACATTTTGGACCAGTGGTTGAAAGACAACATGTTTTGCCCATCAGAGCCTTCCAGAGGTGTAACTGCTTGAATATGCATGCTTAAAAAAAAAAAAGAAAGTAGCAAAGGCACATATAATTCTATTGATGCACAACCGTAACCAGCAGAAGCTGCTGGAGAGCCATGAAATACAATCTGATATTTATAATTTTTGAAGCCCTCTGCTTAGTTTTCTATACTGTCTGTGTTTCTCAATTATCGGTGTAGTCTACAAGACAAATTGAGATGGTCAAAGTGATCTCAGTGTCTGTAGATTATTAGAAACGTAAAAGTGGAGCTTACAGATGGTTATTTTTAAAACACAAGAGAAATAAAAAAAAAAAAGTAACGTTTAAAATAGCTGCAGAATATGGTTCAAGCTTTATAAAAAGAGAAGTATCTTCTGCTAACCAGAGACTAAGACTGACCAGAGTGAATCCTAAAGCATTTGAAAACATTGCTGAAGGGGTAAAGCCTGTGTTAACTTTGGCTGCTATTAATTTTCATGTTGCATTGGAGACACAGTCATGTACCAGAGCCTATGCTGATGTGAGCTCCAGCTAGCGCAGTTAAAACATTGATTTTATTCTGTAAAAACAATAATAAAAATCAGACTAAATAGCTTATTTATTGTAATTGATATCTGTGAGTTCATATACTCTTGTGTAGGGTCTGTGGTTAGTTTCTGAGTTGCCTTTAACACAAAGAATCCGTAAAGAAAAATGAGAGTGGATGAAAGTTTCTAACACTACTCCTGCAAAAAGACCTTGTGCAATGCATTGAGGAGGTAACTTCAGGTGTTAAAGGTATAGGCTAAGTAGGTTAAGTATTGAGTGGAAAATACTCTGATAACGTGCACCTTTGATCTGCAGGATTGCCCATGGTGGCAGCTCTGACCAGAGCAGACTGCAGTGGGAAGTTAAAGATTCCTGTGTGAGAGCTTAGAAGCTGATATCTCAGTTATTTTTGATCAAAGGATTTAAGCAGCTGCTTAACTATACCTTGAATTACTCTAATGAATTCAAATCCTAAGTTCTGAAGAGTGAAATAAAGCTGGAAACACACAAAACCAATGGACAGAAGGGAGAGGAACACTTGCGTGCTTTTCATAAGGAATGACGGGGTGTTTGCAAAAAACCTCCTCCCAAAGCCTGTTGTACTGATCACATCTTCGCTTAGAATTGGCATCAGAAATAGCTGAGTGTCCTGGAAGGTTGCCTAAGGAGAAGAAATTTAGACTATTGCAACTTTGGCTGAAGCTGCTGGAAAAAAAAAATCTCATTGATTACAGTGATTTATTTATTTTTGATTTTTTTTTGGGGGGGGGGGGGTAGGCACCATGGATCTTAATACTTCTGCACAGGCCTATCTGCAACCCACCCAGAGAACGACTTCTTAGTGGCTTGAAATCTCAGTGTTTTCATTATGACAATTTTGCTCACCCATGCCACAACATAAATATTGGATCTGTGTGGGAGAGCAATTGCAAATGAACTGGTGCAATTCACAAAGATAAGACCTACTTTCCCAGTGTCTTTCTTTTGCTTGCCCACTTTCCTGCCTTGCCCTTTCCTTCTTCATGGCTGCCTTGTTAATATGGTTCTTTGTGGCTCAGTAAACTTGAAGACAAAATGAGAAATTACATAAAAATCATCAATAATGTTCTGCATGTTAATAATGGCGAGGTCTTTCACCCACTTCAGAAACTGCAGTCTGTCAGTCTTGATTGTTAATGGCTTAATGGCAAATAGATCAGCTGACTGGGGAAAAAAACCCCCAGAAGTTACAGAAACATTAATTTCACAGCTAAGTGTACTTGTACCTTATGTTAATCCTCTTTCCAAAAGCAGTAATTCTGAATATCAACAAATATTTATGGCAAACACTAAAATTGTATTGCAGTCTGAGTAATCTGACATCTTGATATTTTCCTAACAGAATATTCAATTCCTTTTTACTTATAGTGGTTGACTTATGTTTTGATATTAGTGTTGTTTGCGTAGTCATCTTCACTTCTGTAAAGTGCAGGGGTGGATAATAGTGGAGGAATGAAACCCCTTTTCCTCTCACCCTAAGTAGCAGCATCCGGAAAGGCAGATCTTCACAAATGTTTGACAGAACGGTGCTACAGCCCCTTTCTTCCCTCTCCTCTGTGAGTTACATCAGGCACAAAGGTAGGCAAAATACTGCCAAACCATAATCCTGCAGTCACTCACTTTTTTCTTTTTACTATTTTCAAGCCAGACTGCAAGAATAGCTATTAAAGTGCAGGACAGCAGTGAATTAGACAGTAGCTGGTGGAAGAGAGGATCGCAGCAGACGTCACCCAAGCATGTCTGCCCCAGGATGCAGATGTTGCGTATCATTACAGCATTTTTGCTCCAATGTGAAAATGATCAGAGAAAACAGTCAATGGAGAGCAATTGGAAAAACATTTCTTAGTAGAACTGTGGGATTTCTGTCTTCTCAGATATATTTTTTTCTTTGACAGTACTCTGAATTAATCTAAATTCAAGGAAATGCACACCTGACCTCATTTGCAGATTAAAAGTTTCAAATGTACAACAAAGTTAATGTGGTTAGTACATTCTCCACTGAAATAGATGGCCTATGCTTCAAGCAATTGTTCTTTTCCTGTCTTTGATTTTTTTATCCTGTAACCATTTTATGTTGAGAGAGACCTTGCAATTTCCAATAATTGTATTATGCTGCAGAGAAAAAAAAATATCAATTAGGCACTCAACAATGAGGCACATGTCTTTGCTGGAAAATGAACATTCTTTTCATATTTTTCCCATATTTTTAGCATGCAGTTATTTGTACACACAGATAGATAAAAGAGGGTTCACGAGCAAAAATGCCATTTCCTCCTTTCAATCAGGTAGATTTACAATTATCTAATTATATTTATACTAAATCTGTGAGTGAAACTGAGGTGTCTCTTTTGCATATGGATTGCAAGCAAGAACAAAATGCTGTAAGTCATATTTTTATTCCTGGATTATTGATTTAGCCCTCATTCAGCTGGAAGCACCCGGGGGTGCTCCAGCTGACTAATGTTGGCTCGACCACCTTGTTTTGGGGCACTTACCAGCTGTGAATGGCCTGTACAGTAAAGTTAATTTTTGCCAGTGACGCTGCTGCCCCTGCACCCACTGATGGGGCTGTGTAAGTAGTGAAGAGCTATTTCTGACTCTGTCCTCCAGTTACAGTATATTCTTCATTACTACTGTAAATTGCTGCTAGCAGTTTCTATTAGTGACTGACATAAAAGATCATTTGGTGACTGCTTCCCACATCCTCTAACAGCAACTGTCTTCAGATTACACCTTTTTTTTAAACTGAACTTCCTTTGTTTCCATGGTCATTAGAAAGATAAGACAATATGAAACAGCACTAGACATAATATTGTAGAAAACATTTGAAGAAAATCATATTGAATTTTAGCAGTCATTTACAGATATCTATGTAATTCCAAATTCGGAACGATGACTACTTCCCTACAGATTTATTTTTGGGATGGCACTTTCAAGCAATATCGCGTATTTCCTAGCAACGAACTTGTAGTGTTGCCTCACAAGGCAGCTGTGTTTCTCTTCATCTTGACACCTTTTTTCATCTTAAAAGTCAATTGTTTAATGGGGAAAAGCTTCAAGCCAATGGGAAAAAGTTTAGATGAGCTTGCTAAAAGAAAATACATGATTGATGCTCTTTTATTCTTGCCATTGACTGAAACACTTGTCCATCTCTAGGTATTTGCTCTTCTCTCTCCACTTTCAAGCCTTCAAGAGTAATTTGTTCTTGAAGTGAAGATGAAAATTTATATCTTAACAATATTATATTCATCCTGTATAGCCAACTGAAAATGCAAGTAAGATCAGCTGATGAAGACATGAACCAAGACAAAAGTAGTACCCAAATTAGGCAAGATTCAAGAAGGTGTATCTTCCATTTGAGAGGCATTTTTGAAAGACAAGTTCTTAAAGAGATTCCTTTTTCTTTACTTTCTGAGATGTGATGAAAGAAATCACTTTTTTATGATTGTTCTCAGAAGAAAAATTGCGAAGCTGTAGCATCCCATGACCTTGGAGATTTACTAGATTCTTATTCTCTATTGTCTTTCATTTGTTTTCAGACACTCACACCTATAAATATTATCATTTCAGGAAGATTGTGTCTTGTATCACTTATGCATAAGGGTGAGCAGCTTCCCAAAGTTCAGTGGGTGAAGTTGCAAATTGCCCTAAAAACAAGTTCAGATTCGTCTCTTAGGCAAACATTGCACAAGAAGGATGACATCAGCCATCTTGATGAAATCAAAGCCATGGAAGAGCTAAGATCACTCCTAGTTATAGGCATTTTAAAAGAAAATATAAAAATATAATTTTCCCTTGTTTAGCATTTGTCCTGTTAATACTTCAATCCCTGTACACACCATTCCTGAAGACAGGGCCCGAAGACGTGGAGGCCATTCTCAGTCTTTTCACTTGAGTCGTTCTGTTTTTATGGATTTTGTAACTCTTTTACCTAATTCATGTTATTAGTCTCAGATTACGGGAACCAGATGTAGGTAAAAATTCCTGGTTCCTCCATGTATGCACTGGTCTACACTGAGTGGTTAAACTGAGAAGTTTCTGTTTCAAATAGAGCAGAAGTATTGTGCTGGTTTTAAATTGGATTTGACTCCTAATTTCTGCTGATTAAGCTCTCGTATACTAAACTTTGAGCAATTGTATGTGGTCAAGATATTGATTGCATGATATGTGGTTATTATTAGACGAATATGTGAATATTAACCTTTCCCCTTAATAAGACTGAAGTCCTTTTTCATTTTTTATGATACATTCATACTAATACAAGTGGTGTGGTAGCTGGAAATCACTTGGTTGTGATAAATTATCTGAACTGTGCAAAGTGAGATCGAAACTTCTTTGATTATTGACACTACAGAACCAAGCGTAAAGCTAAAGGATGATCCTCATACAAGGGCACTGTGTTGCCTGTGAGACCTTCTGATTTGGATGAAAACAAAAGTTAAAACTGGTGATGCGTCCATAGGCCAGGACAATGGAGGGGGGATTTTTGTGTGTCAGAACTAGCACTTCTGAAACTGTGTCCTGTTCCCTGTACATGAAGATGTCGTAGCTCCTCAGGAAAGGGTTCAGAAATGATTCCAAGCAAAATATAAGGCCCCTACTTGCAAATGTGCTAATGAAATGGAGGGAAATAAAAATAGTAAACAGATATGAAAAAAATCACCAAACTGTTACTAGATGTTAACTAAAAGCTGTTAAAATAGTTCCTTATGGGATGCTCTTTAGTGTTTTCTGAAGAGTTTTGGAGCTTTCTGGATCCTCTAGAAAAATGCAAGGAAGCCAGGCATTTAAAAGACTGAGCAGGGCAGACTTAGAACATCTCTTCTTAGAGTTCTCTGCTAGAGAAACAGAGTAGTAGTTAGAGTGAATTACCATCCTGGTTTTAGTTGTTTCTTTTAACTCTTTTTTTTTGTTGTTGTTGATGTTGCTCGTTGACTTTTCTTCATCTAGCTGTGGGGTAAAAATACTTCCACATACATATAAGGATGCTGGAATCAAGACCTCAGATCTCTAGTTTGCTTTCTGAGTCATAGATTTTCTTGAGGTAAGCAGCACTGTTTTGTGACAGAATACTGAATGTAAACTGCAGGGAACAATTCTTAGTAGTATGGCTTACAGTGACCTTTAAAGCATCTTGTTTAGTCACTGATAAATAGCATTATGTGGAGTTTTAGAACCTTTGCATATTTATAACTTTCTTCTTTCCCTTTGTGTTCCTGTGTATTAATTAAATGTTTTTTCCATGTTGCTCTTGCAATGTACTTGCTTGAATCAGCTCCAAACAGGAAAAAATAAGAATTCGAAAATATTTTTCTGTGATCTAACTTGATTTCTGATTTTAATTATCTGAAGTGCTAAAGCAGAGCAGAGAAACTCCAAAGGGAAAATTGGAAAAATGACACACTGCAAGAAGGAGAAGCAAGTCTGCTAGTGTAGGTAAAAGCTTTTATCCTTCTTATCTGCATTCTGAGTGGTGAAAACCTTGTCTACCTTCCCAAATTATTCCATCTGTTTTCATAAAAGATACTTGCCACTTACTCCCTATGAGACTGACTTGTTTTATGTTCCAGAACACTGTTACAGTTTGGCATCATTAGCTAAAGTGATCATTTACTTTTACTTGTGATATCCTGGAGAAGAAAATAAAGATATTTTGCAGCAAGTTTATAGGTTACCAGAAACATTTCCATATTATGACTACTTTCTGGTTTCAGTTGACAGATTACGTTTGTGAGGAATAGTTTCTTCCTTTCCTTTGCCTCTATTTCTTTTGAAATATTTTTTGTGCAGTTCTCATCTAATAGATAGGATATACTGTATAATGGATAGCGAGCTTCAGGATTTAGTGCAGTGAAATCAAAGACTTTTAAGTGTCTTGTCATTGAGCAAAGGAAAGAATATGTTGGAGAAGAGATATCCTCTGGTTAAATACCTAAATATAATGTACAAAACATTTTAAGATCTTGTAGTGACTCCAGAAACACAGAATAGGTAATCATGGACACATTTTTTTTCTTTTTTTCTTAAATTAGAAAAAGATATCTCATGAAAAAAAAAATCTGCATGTATTTGGTTTTCTGTGGAAGCCCATAAGGAGAAAAACCAACTGACAAATTGAAAGACTTTTTTCAATGCTCAGATTGCTGTAAATTATTTAAACTCTAAAAAATAACAGAATGATAGGGACAAGAGTGTTTATGTCCTCTGTATATGAAAATACATACTCTACGATGCTATGATAGGTCACCCCAAGTTTCTGAAAACGGAGGTATCTTAAATGACATGTGCCTTGTCAATTTGAAATTAAATGGTATTGCGTTCTAACAACCAGGACTGGTGAAATTATCTTTTTTTTCTGTTTGCAAATAGTTAGTGTAGCATTTTGTGTTCTGAAAGTGGTTTTATATCTAGGTATCCATTGGGCAATGTGGGTAAGTTTTTCATAGACAGTTTATTTTAACCATTCAGTAAGCACTACATACAATATGTGTCTAGTCATGAAAATCTTATAATGTATTTCTCTCCCATCATTTGATGACTGAAACCTTAAAATAAAATGAAAATAAACAAACAAGAACCCCAAACAAAACAAAACAACTCCATTAAAATATTACAGGAATTTTATGTTTTCCTTTGGTGAAATTGGTTTGGATTTTTGAAAAATGTTCCTTCATTTTTAATAAAATTCAGTGTCAGCATTAAACGATGACCTAGTGAGAACCTAGGTCAGATTGTGGTGCAGAAATTTAACAAAGGTTTTACAAAATATGAGTATGTACAGTTAAGGAATAAAGATAAGTACAGGTCTCTTTGGTTGCCTTTGCTTTACTAGACTTCCATATTATGTTATCAAGTTGCAATGTGACAATTAGCTGGGAAGAATAAAAAAAAAGGAGAATTGTGCAAATACATAGTAAATTGATTTAAAATGAGGTGCTCTCTTAACCTACTTAGATGGCTGAAATATAAGCCCAAATACTTCTATGCACAGTGATACAAGGATGCCAAGTGCAATGTTCTATGTTACTGAATAACCCAGTCGAGTCAATTTGGAGAGAAGCAATAATCACAAGCATAACCAGGAAACTGGCCATCTCTTCCGTTCCTCTGGTTCTTTAAACTTTAGGTAAACAGAACACTTCCTAAAGCTTGACTACAGTGTGTCTTTTTAAATTAGTACTCATTTAATAAGTGTCTTATTATGTCACTTGTAATATGAGAAATATTAGTATAATGGTACACACCACTAAGCTCCTTGAGACTTGTCACTCTTTGTGTGGGGAAATACGGAGAAATGTTTAGATGTATTATGTGAATTGCATTAATTCCAGGCCTACTTCTTAATAGATTCAGTTCTGTTAGCGTATTTCCAAAGATATGCCCTGTGCTTTACTTTTTATTTTCTCTGGTTGTTTTGTACAAGAAGAATTTTGCTCAAATGACAACTCTGTTACTAGATATTTTTTCTTTTCCTGAATATGTGATATGGAGGGAGAAGAACTCATTTTTGAAATGCAGCTGATATAAATGTAATTTCATCCTGAGAGAAATAAGAGAAATGCAAAGATAGTGAAAATGTTGGAGAAGGAAAGAAGGGTTTATAGGAAGAATATATGTAGCAATATTGTGTTTTCCTGTGGTGGCAGAGAGATTAATTGAACAGTGGACTTAGATCACTGGTATCCTGTGACAACCCTTATGTGCTAGACCTCCTCTTTATACCATCATGTCAGTCTTATGGTTCTCCGTTTGTTAAATCCTTCATTGCACACTCCTGACAGGACTAAGCAGCAGCTTATCAGTCCTAAACCATCCTAAATTGCAATCTGAAATGGACTGAGTATGACAGCATTGGTGACTGTAAGAGTAGAAGAGTCATGTGGAGGGTTATGACACTGTTCTTGGAAAAAAGTCTGTGGTGCTAAAGAACAGCAATGCTGTAAGAAGGCGTTAACCAAGCAAAAAGCACATGCATGGGTAAAAGCATGTGACTGGTCTCTATTGCTTTGTTCAGTATGTAAAAGTGAGGTAGTAAGTAAATAAGAACAGTTTCTAAAATATTTATGAAAAGAAATAGATAAAGTGCAAACAGGAAAGTTTACATTCTTGTTGCTCTATGAGTTCTATATTTGGTGTTAGTTTCTTTACACGTAGTATTTACACCACTTTTATTTACCTTTCTTTTCCATTTCTTCCTTCCCTTTTTGACTGTTTATTATGCACGAGCAATAAACTGTCCCTCTTCTTGACCTCCTTTTCTATGGCTTTATGTTTTTTGTTTTTTTTTTCACTCCATTCTTTCATTTCTAGCCGTGTTGTTGAGGCTCTAGTAGCTCCATGGTTTAAGCAGCAATGTATACCCTCACTATGTTTCAAGCATTGCTTTACTGACTTCTGTTAATGAGAATTAAGTCAAAGAAAATGTCCCTGACTCTCAAGTGAGTAAAACTGCAACTTATGGGAAGTATTGAAAAAGACTAAACTTGTAGCAGGCCGTCTACTACTGAAGCCTTTAGGACTGCATTTCCTATTATCCTGCTTAGTAAAACTAGTTCAAATGTCCAAACTCCTCAAGAAGATCTGTGTGCTGAGTGAAACTCAAAAATTTATCTCTTCATCTGCCACTGATAACTAATGATAGCCTATAGAAATGGAGTCGGATACCTCCCACCTCTCCTAGATGTATCCCAACTAGCTTGAAGACTCAGTGTAAACACCTGAGCAAGAATTGGTGACAGATAAGACACCTGCACACTGAGCATTGATGTAGCATCATCCATATTGCTAAAAACTTGTCTCCCTCTTATTCAAGCAACAAATTTTAGCCAGGAAGGGTGAGAGCTCCACAAAGACAAACCCCTGTAATGTGCTTGAGGCCTTGACATTTCAGCTGAATAATATTTGGCACTGAGACAGCAAGTCAGGTAGATCTTCATTGTAAAAAGTTGCAGTGGCAGGCACTGGATAAGAATTAATATCTCTCAGGGCACTTTACTGAAGCCTCTTCTAACAACCGTCTTAGAAAAGAGGTTGATAGATCTCCTTAGCTCTGCCTTTGTGCACAGGTTCTGGGTATCAGCTCTTGCTTCACAATCTGCATTAGAATGGATTACCAAGAAGCTCCCAGAACCTGTCCTAAGGCATTTGTGTTATTATTTATTGCTGGATATAAGAGGGTTTTGTGTGTCTCTCTTGTTAATGTCATGGCTGATGTTAGCATTGTGAGAGCCAGCATTATTGCCGGAGGTATATTTAGTCTCATATGCTCTGTGACCTTCACACTGTGAGCTCCAGCCCCACCAGCGTCAACGTTTTTCAGGGGATTTGCAATGTTCCTATTTGTCATTGTTTGAACATTTCCAGTCATTTAAGAGGAAGAGGTCAAAAAACAGAGTGAGTGATGCTGTTGCTTGGACACAAATGGCTGTTGCTTGGACACTGATAACTACTCTAAGGGCAGCTTTTCTTACTGCAGAAGAGTACCAAAGCTATCGCTCTCACCTTTCCTGATTTATTAAAAAAAAGAGCTCAACATATACTTCAGTTAAAGCTAGTCCAGAAATCACCCAAAGGCTATGTTTGAGAGAAACCAGCCAAAAAGTAATGCCATATTTTGTTTTTGTTTCTGTTTTGGATAAGTCACTAACGGAAAAGGACCACTTTGGATGTTAACTGAAAAGTAATCTGGAGAATGCCACTTACCAACACTCTTGTCTTTAAGACAGCGAAGCAAGAGGAAATCAAAATGGAGCAAAGTGTACTCATGCCAACAGCGCCATGCTTCAGGAGCCTATATTTTGGCTTTATGTGAATTAAGGATTTTTCTGCCCACAGCAACAAAAGATGGGAATCCATATGTGACTATGACCCCTAAAAATATGTCTGTGTATTGGGAGTCTATGTGCAAGGTAGCTGTCTAAGCTCGCACTGTGGTCAGTGGAGACCTTGAACTCAAGATTTGATGTCCCTGACTGAGGTACATCGTGCCTTTTGAGTTATCCTACAGTTTTGGGGACATTAGCATAGTCAAATACGAGGTGGAACCTGTGAAAGACCAGAGTCCCTCTGCGCAGGTGACTGAAGGACAGGATAGATAACCTCAGCCTCCGTAAATGGCATTTTGTACTAACTTCAGTCCTAGGTGAATCCTTTAGGGAAAGCAGAATTTCTTGCTAGGTTCCATTGACTGTATTCATATTTGCAACCCTTGAATGGGTGTTTTGGATATCCCAAGGTAATTCAAATAGCATTAGATGTCTACATCTAGGCATCTGAACTAAGTCCTAGACTTCTATTAATTGTAATGGGAGCTTGAACATGAGCATGAATTTGGGTGTCTTATTCTTGAAACAAATGTCATCCACAGTGCCCAGACATTTCAGTTGTTGAATTTTAATTGTTAAGAACCAGATGTTTTTTCTATAAAAGAAGAGCAGAAAAAAACCCACTTCAGCACTCTCATTTTTTCATGAAAAATATTAAGCAAATAAAATGCTAAACCAAAGCACATAGTTTGGCATTAGTTGCAGACCCATTTGGTCACATTTTTAGAAGTAATAGTGCTACAGTGGTCAAGGCCTTCCAGATCCTTTTGTTAGAAAGTTCCAGTACTAAGAAAACGCTCCCAAATGATACATACTGTAATTGTATTTCACAGTCTTTACTGGGATGGGAATAAATATCCTGTACCACAATTGTGTTAGGAAAGAGAAATTTTTGACGGCAGCTGCTTTGCTTGTATCTCAGAGTGGTTTGGCAGTACCTCACAAAAAGTGAATTTTGAATTTATGTGTTACTCTTTTCATTCAGCATAGTCATGACCAATGCTTTTCAAGATGCTTAATCAGTCTCTCACATTTTACTCTCTCTTTTCTCTGAAACTTTGTCTTTTTCCACTCCTAATTGCCAGAACTGAATGGTGGGCCACTTGAAGTGGAAAAATTTTAAGAAATTGGCAAGACTGATTCTTTGCTCATTACCAGGTTGCCCTGCTGTTACTCTATGTGCTGGTAGTTATGGGGATCCATCACTTAGGCATCTCTTTTTATCTCCATCTTGAGCTTCACACAGTGAAAAATAGTCAGCTCTTCATTGCCATCCACAGGATTTTTACTTAATTCTAACTTCATCACTGAGCAAGTCAGGTAGTAATGATACTTGTATTTTTAAAGGCCCTCAAGTGATGCCCTTGTGCTTCTTGCTGCCTTTACATGCATGCCAGCAGTTTTGTCTGCTGAAGGGCTTTTTGGGGAGAAATAATGATATTTCATGTATAGAGGTAGTAGGTACCCACATACACAGCTGCATGTCAAACAGCTGTGTAAATCTAAGAAAGGACAACAAAACATAAAATTCTTTAGCCCCGTTGATTTTTTTACTCTTAAGTGTATTACTACATTAATTCTTAATGTTTCAAATTGCCTGTGACCTTCACTGGAAGCTGATCTTTTACCTTACACATTCTTAGTCAATAGCTCATCATTATTAACAGTCTGAAGGGTTAGCCTTGGTCAAAAAGATGTTTATAAAATTTGGGGTTTGTTGGAAAGCACAAAATTCCAAAGTGTTTCACCCTAGTAGAGTGCTGAAGTAATTTGCTGAAGGTTATGTCCATATAATGGCCTGAGATGTTGGAGGTCACCCTAGACTAAGAAGATCAGGTGATATTTTTACAGCAGACTTTTGTCAGCAAGTTTGCTGATGACACAAAACTGAGAGGAGTGGCTGACACACCGGAAGGCTGTGCAGCCATTCAAAGAGACCTGGACAGACTAGAGGGCTGGGCGGGGAGAAATCTTATGAAGTTCAATAAGGGCAAATGTAGAGTTTTGCACTTGGGAAGGAATAACCCCATGTGCCAGTATAGGCTGGTGACTGACCTGCTGGAGAGCAGTGTAGCAGAAAGGGACCTGGGGGTTCTAGTGGACAGCAGGATGACCATGAGCCAGCAATGTGTCCTCGTGGCCAAGAAGGCCAATGGCATCCTGGGGTGTATAAGAAGGGAGGTGGCTAGCAGGTCGAGAGAGCTTCTCCTGCCCCTCTGCTCTGCCCTGCTGAGGCCACATCTGGAATACTGTGTCCAGTTCTGGGCCCCTCAACTCAAGAGAGACAGAGAACTGCTGGAGAGAGTCCGGCGCAGAGCCACAAAGATGCTGAAGGGAGTGGAACATCTCCCTTATGAGGAAAGGCTGAAGGAGCTGGGTCTCTTTAGCTTGGAGAAGAGGAGGCTGAGGGGCAACCTCGTTAGTGTTTATAAATATGTCAATGGGGAGTGTCAGGAGGACAGAGCCAGGCTTTTTTCAGTGATGTCCAATGACAGGACAAGGGACAATGGCTACAAGCTGGAACATAGAAGGTTCCACGAAAATATTAGAAAAAGCTTTTTCACTGTGAGGGTGACGGAGCACTGGCACAGGCTGCCCAGGGAGGTTGTGGAGTCTCCTTCTCTGGAGACATTCAAAACCTGCCTGGACGCGTTCCTTCGCGATCTACTGTAGGTGATCCTGCTCTGACGGGGAGGCTGGACTAGATGATCTTTTGAGGTACCTTCCAGCCCTTAACATTCTGTGATTCTGTGACTTCTCCAGTACCATTGACAGAGGAAGTGCATCATTACTGACATAATGGCTCCACTACTTGAATGCGAAGGATCAATGTGTTGTTCCTCGAGCATAGAATAATTACAATACACTGAATTATCTTTTTGCTGTTTCAGTATACATTTAGCTGTAAGAAAGGTAACAGGAATCCAAGCTAGCTCTTTTTTGTTCTCTGCTGGAGTAAATATCAGGAGAAAAAAAAATTCTGCATATGTGACTGTCATAATCTGAAACAATTTTGCTAAATAGACTGGATTGTACAAGCAAAAGAGCTGTTTCAGAAATCTCTCAGCTTTTGCATTTCACATTTTGGGATATTAGAGTATATAGTATGGCCATCTGTAATATAGCCTATTTAGCGTAGGTTGTTATATGCTTTAGAACTTCATAAAATAGAAAAAAGCCCACACACAAGAATAGCTCATCTGCCTCGCATAATGCTATAATGGTACATGGGAGTCATGCAGTATTGCCTGTGTTGTTTTAGTTAAATAACCATATATTCCCCTAGGTACTTCCACACCGTAGGCAACTTCAGCAATAGCACTTTTTGAGGAGTCAAATCCTCTCCGAGTCTTTAAAAAAGCAATCTTTATGAAGACATGTAATTCCACAGTCTTCATTTTGTCTCTGTTCTCACTACATAGTGACCATATGAGAATGCTGTATTACAAGCAAGTGATTGTATTTAAACAGAAGCTTTTCTTCATGTTAACCCTTCATTTCCTTCCCCTACACCAAGCCTCAGGCAAGGCAGTAGTGGCTCTCTTTTGCCAGGATATTGTACACCATAATGAAGTATAGTCATTCATGTGACACAATATAGTAATCAGAAGTAAATTACACCCTTTAAAATTGCCATCCCCAATCACAATGTGATAATTGCTGTCATAGGAATGTGAGAAAAAATAGAAGACTAGTCATTAAACAAACACTATAATTACTAATAATAAGTGCCATGTGAAATCACAGTTTTCTATTAATCGCTATCCTAGAGCTGTAGTGCAAACTACAGATTCTCTTTCATAAAACAAATTGGCTGCATACAGCTAGAAAAAAAGAATAAACTTGCCAAAATATTTTGTCCATCAACATGTTTTTTGTTGTGTTCTGTACACTGTACCTTTCCCCACAAAAATACGGATTTCTACATGCAACCACATTTGAGTTTCTCCTTTGGCTCCTGGCCTCAAGTAAACTGTCAAACTCAAACTGCTGGGCTTTGTAACACCATTCCTCCTACATCTCTGTGGCTACTTTTGTACTTCATCCCTTCTCACCTTTCATGACCTCAACACTTGCATCACTTCTTGCTTTTTTTTACCATGCAAAGTGTCTTCAAAGCAAGATCCTTCCCCTCACTGGCAGTTTCTCCTTTTTCTTGTCATGTAAACCCACAAGTTATATATAGAAACCTATTTTCTGCCCTGAGTTTCCTAGTAAGTTATATGGGCTAGAGAACACGCCTCATCTTATTTAAATATTTCCCTTCAGTGAGTATTAAAGAGAGGGCTAAAGAGTACTCCTGAACAAGAAAACTGCATGAATGTGTGAGTCCATTGGACCTTGAGAGATAGCACACTTTCTTTTCTGAATACTTCCCACTGAAACTAGTCATTTCACTTAGCATTTCACATTAATGTTTGCATTTTTTAAAAAAAAAAGCATTTTTTTCGATTTTCTCATATACATTCCTTGCCTATTAGCACAGAGCTCTATTTAAATTAGTCTTTAAATATTCATCTACTTTTATGAGAATCAATCATGACTTTCATAAGTAAGTTGATTCTCCTACAATAAGTTGTCACTTTTGTGTGTATTCTTTTCATGGAAGCAGGATAACCACAAGCCAAGAATTAATTCCTTCCCATCACGGTGAATCCCTTCCACATGCTTATCAATTTTTGAGGGAAAAGCCCCATTTTCGGTAAGAGGGCTGAGGCAATTCAGTTCTCAAAAACTCTTTTGAAACAGATATGATTAACTTCTTGGGAACTCATTCAACTGGGCAGGTATGGGCAGGTGAACAACCATGGGAAGCTTAACGACTTGCATGAACATTTCTGTTATTTTCGTAAGTTAATTATGACACTGTGTGGAATAAAGCTGTGACTGGAAGTGAGAATAGTTTTCTCCCAGTCTTCCTCATCAGTTGACTTCGGCAGGACAAATGGATTTTTGTTCAAGTACGCAAAAATGGAAGTGCTGTTGGTTTTAATTTATCTCTATCAAAACAAACAAATAAAAAGCCAAGTAAAAAAAATCATACAAAATGTTTATTAACCTGCTATACAGATGACCCATGTAAGTTTCATGTGTCAAACTAATCTTTCATGCACTATAAAAAAGTCTTCATTTGCTTCCAGTTATTTCTATTTCTTTTTTTTGATGGTGATTTCCTAGGTTAAAAACAAGTCTGATAGAAACTTCTAATCTTTACAGTAATGGCTTTTAAAATATTCAAACCAAGTAATTTATTTTTAATGTTCTATAGCTCTGAAACAATGCAGGCATGTGCTTTATAAGCTGAAGAAAAATTCTCTTTTATCCTCAAGGCAAACTTGCATTTTTCCAGGCCAAGCCAATTTTGACAACCAAAATGTTTATTAAAAAGAGAGAGAGATAGAGAGAGCAGTGACTGAAAATGTCCCTGGTGATATTTTAAAATAGAATACTATTGAGACTGAATTTTAATTGCTTTGAAACCTCTCTAACAAATTTTACCTGGGAAAAGTTCATATGAAATGCTCCTAAACAAAAATTTCCTTCATCATTTACGCAGTTGAGAACTTAGCACATTGTTCTCACATATGAATGAAGTACTGAAAATGAAAGGTGTTTGAGAATTATACCTCTAACATAGAGATTATTTTCAAGAGCATCTTCTGCCATGCAGAAGATCCTGTTCTAGAACTAGTTACATCCCACAATATCTTTGATAAAGATTTTATGGTGAGAGGTAAGTTAAATGAAAGACTCAAGTGTTAAAGCAAATTTTGAAGGCTCAATAAGCCTGATATTACTTATATAACCCCAGAAGGACATTTAGTGATTATTGAGCTCCTGAGTGGGAACCTATTTAGCTTGTCCCTGAAAGGTGCCCCAGTTCCCCTTCAGTTTTCCAGTTTATGTTGCTTATGTATCATTTACCTTACCCACTTAGAGAAATCATTGAACTTCAGCATTGATGCCTCTAGCTAGTTTCAGTTAAGTGCAAGCATTGCCTTATATGCTTATGGTTTGCATACTAGATTAATATCCTGCTCCCCTTTGGCTTTTTTGTTGCAGATATTTGGCTTTGTCATGGTTTTAGGAGCAGAGGGACCCCCTGTCCAGAAGCTGGTACGCAGGATTAGTCTTCTTTGCAGAAGAATTATACTAATTGATGCTAAAAAAGTCCTTCTTTACCTGCAGCCTAGGTTTATTAAGACTTTTCAATATTCTCAAATTTAATTAGATCATCTGAGTTGATTGTGAGATCAGAGTCACATTTAATTTGGCACCTTACTGACTCTATATCCTTCTTTTTCCTGCTGTCACAATTTGATGCTAAAACATCAAGCTTGATGCTACTCACCAATGATTCAAACCTCAGAAAGGATTGCTAAACTCTCTGTCCTTCTGTAGCAGACACATTTAATTCCATGCAGCTATCTGTGGTGAACTTCCCTTCTTTCTTTAGTCTGTCTGGAAAAGGTTTTCAAAACCTTTTTTCAGAACCTTAATTTCTACTCCCTTTGGAAAATAAGTGATGTTTTTTCAGTCAGGCTGAGAAACACTTTACTGCCTGTGGCACCACAAAACTAGACTCAGGAAAGCTGTTGGCCCACTTTTTCCCTTTCAATAGGCTTCTAGGCTGGAGGAGATGGCCAAGATTACAAAGCCTAGGCACTGCGGTGACTGTAAGATTACACGGGCAAATGCACTTTCTGATCTTTATAAACAATTATAGAATCATAGAATGATTTGTGTTGGAAAGGACCTCAAAGACCACTTAGTTCTAACCCCCCTGCCATCGCACTAACATGTCCCATTAGACCAGGTTGCTCAAGGCTCCATCCAGCCTGGTCTTGAACACTTCCAGGGATGGAGCATCCACAGCCTCTCTGGGCAACCTGTTCCAGTGTCTCACGACCCTCATGGTAAAGAACTCCTTCCTTATATCTAGTCTAAACATACCCTCTTCCAGCTTCCACCCATTACCGCTCAGCCTATCGCTTCAGATACTAGAAGGCCGCTATAAGGTCTTCCCAGAGCTTTCTCGTCTCCATGCTGAACAAGCCTAACTTTCTCAGCCTGTCATAGAATCATAGACTGGCCTAGGCTGGAAGGGACCTTAGAGATCATCTAGTCCAACCCCCCTGTCATGGGCAGGGACGCCTCTCAACTAGATCAGGCTACTCAAGGCTCTGTCCAGCCTGGCCTTGAACACCTCCAGGGAGAGGGCAGGGCAGCCACAACTTCTCTGGGCAATTTATGCCAAAGTCTTGCCGCTCTCATACTGAAGAATTTCTTCCTAAGATCTAATCAAAATATATTCTCCTTCAACTTGAACCCATTTCTCCTTGCCCTGTCAGTGGACACTCTTGTAAAAGGTCCCTCCCCAGCCTTCCTGTAGGTTCCCTTCAGGTATTGGAAGGCAGCTATTAGGTCCCCCCCGAAGTCTTCTCTTTTCAAGACTGAACAATCCCAGCTCCTGCAGCTTGTCCCCATAGCAGAGGTGCTCCAGCCCCTGGATCGTCTTTGTGGCCCTCCTCTGAAGATGGTCCAACAGATCTATGACCCTCTTATGGTGAGGGCACCAGAACTGGATGCAGTATTCGAGGTGGGGTCTCATAAGAGCAGAGGGGCAGAATCACCTCCCTCACCCTGCTAGTCATGTGTCTCTTGATGCATCCCAGGATACAGCTGGCTTTCTGGGCTACATGCCCACACTGTTGGTTCATGTTGACCTTATCTTCTGCCAACACACCCAAATCCTTCTCCCCAGGACTGCTCTCAATTCACTCATTGCCCAGCCTTAATCTTTTCTTGGGAATACCTTGACCCAGGTGCAGGACCTTACACTTGGCCTTCTTAAACTTCATGAGGTTGGCCTGAGCCCACCTCTCAAGCCTGTCAAGGTCCCTCTGGATGGCATCCCTTCCCTCCAGCGTGTTGACCACACCACACAACTTTGTGTCGTCAGCAGACTTGCTGAGGGTGCACTCAGTGCTACTGTCCATGTCGCTGACAAAGATGTTAAACAGTAGTGATGCCAGTACTGGTCCCTGAGGGACATCACTTGTCACTAATCTCCATGTGGACATTGAGCCATTGACCACAACTCTTTGAGTGTGATCTTCCTGCCAGTTCCTTATCCACCAAGTGGTCCCTCCATCAAATCGATGTGTTTCTAAGTTGGAGACCATGATGTTTTGCAGGACAGTGTCAAAGGCTTTGCACAAGTCCAAGAGGATGACATCAGTCACTCTTCCCTTGTCATTTGATTCTGTTACTCTATCATAAATCCAGACTTGCAGTGCAAGATTTCTGAAGGATGTATGCAGGCTTCTTTGAAATACAAAATTCTGGAAGCCATTTCAGAAACAAGAAAAATTATAAAGATTTTTTCATTCTATTCTTCTTCTACATTGATTTTACTATCTCCAGCAGTTTTGGTACATACATCCTGTACATTGCGAATAGAAATGCTGTGTTGTGAGATTATACTTTCTTGAAGTTGCAGAAATGAATCATGTCAACTTCTTATACAGAAACTAAAACGGGACTTGGCATATTTAGATAAATTCAAATAGAAAAAAGGAGTTGCAGTAATTCACCACCTGTTTGGCTTTTCAAAATCTTTTCATTTCAAGATTCACAGAGATAGTAATGGATACTATTTATCAACTGAATAAAGAACTGAAGACCAGCAGCACAAAGTGTTTTAATGTTGAGATTGTAGTAATAATAGATGTGAAAAACAAGTGGAAAGTGACTCAGGAAATCTCTATGTAAATTTTTGTTTGGCAAGATGTTAATATTTTCACCAAAAGAATGGAGTAAGAATTCCAAACAAAATTCAAATTGCTCAACAATTTCAAAACAAATTGTTTTTCTTTAGGACAAAAATCTCCACCTTCCTGTGAAAATGTCTTTCATGAGAAAGTGTAAATTTCCAAAGCCAAATCTTCTAAAATTTCGTATTCTTTTTTTCCTCTGGATTTTACTTTCAAGTCAATTTTATGCATACAAAAATGCCACTTTAAATTTTCAATTTGTTATAATTTATGGATGTTTAGTGTTTATTTTCGACTAAAGCAAATGATTGGCCTCTTCTGCCTTGCTACTTCTCTCCTAAGAGTCTAAATTATGATTTTGCAAATTGTTGTTTAGAGAGGCATACATTTCTTATCTTAAAATAAAAGTTTGCAGCTGTCAATGGCTATTCTCTAATGACAACTGCAAAATGCCGTAGAACACCTGATGTTCTTAAATTAGCTAGTTGGTGCATTTTAAGCTCACAAAGAATTGCTTCTTCCTTGGCTGAGGAACACAGAGAATTTTTGAATCATTAGAATGAAAAAGCATGCAACTGTGGTCTCTTGGGTGGGAGAGAATGTGTTTATTTTCTCAGAGCAGAGGGGAAACAATGAATTGATCATCTGGATTTGTGTCACGTGCATCTAGAGGGAGTAGAGAAAACACGAATAGCCCATCAGAACTGTCAAAATTCGAATGACATTAGTTGCAATCAAGAACCAGCAGTAGATGAATTTTGCCAATAGTAAGACGTAAAATGGGGTATGTAAAAATAGCATAATTATACACTGAGGGTGAGAGCTGGCAAGTAGACAGGCATCCCTCTCCACTATAAGAGGCACATTGATTCTTCCCTCTTTAAAGTGTGTGTTCATGTGTCCACTGATTCTCTTTTCTGCTTTGGCTTCTGTCATTTTGCCCAGCAGCAACATTAAACTTACTGGTCTGTAATTTTCAGATTTCTCCTGGGCTGCTTTGTAAAGATTGGTATAAAATTTGTCACACTCCATTCCCCCAGCACCAAGGTTAGCTGAAGTGATACATCACAGACAGCAATTAATTTAACAATCATATTTTCTAATTTCTTCAGAGTTTCAGTAAAAAAAAGTGTAGTCAGATGTTAACACAGATGCAAACCATTTTCCCTGCATTGCTGTCACTTTACCTTTACCTTACCATACAAAAAGGGTATCTATCACTCCATCTTCTTTTTGGTATACCTCTGGCCACTGCCTTTAATTTTCTTTTTTTTTAGTTTTTTCAATCTCATCCTCAAACTATTTCAGTCAGCCAAATAGTGGGACATATGACTTACTTTCAGGTTTCCCTATTCAGGCATTGCTCTTTCTTTTTTTCTTCCCCCCCACCCCCTCCTTCTTCCTTCTTTCTTCTTTCTTCTTTTTCCTTTTTTCCCTTTTTTCTATTTTTTTATTGTTTTTTGTTCTTTTTTTTTTCTCTAGTAAGCCTCACTGATAGTTCTATTCAACTACACTGATATAGGAGAAAGTGGGAAGCAAATCCCTTCTGTAATGGTGTTTTTTAATAGTTGGAATATATTTGCTGTAAAACTCAACATATAGCAAAATGCCCTGTGGGTATTTTACCCATTTAAAGGTCCTCCTAATCATACAGCTCCAGTCTCTGAAGTTAAATACTTCCATGGTGGATATTTCGGGTGTAGCAGTTCCTGTCAGGACGCTGCCTGTGGATGCCTTATGGTCAGTCCTGTGTCACTGCAAACCAGATTTGCAAAGGATTGATCTTCAACATTATGTCAGTACTTTTCGCACAAAAATTGTGATGTTGCTGAAGGCAGAGGACCAACAGTAGTATGATCTTCTCTGTGACGAAGGGGACAGTGAGAGCCTAAAGCTAAGTAAATACTTCCAGGTTGATTTAGCAGTGTAGAGAAAACACACTGCATGATAGCGGCATAACGGGACACTTGCTGAGAATACGCCAGTGTTCCATAGCTGTATGTGAAAAATGTGCTTTTTTGAAGATACTTAGCTGTTGCAGCACAAAGATGCTGTATGCAGGAATAAACTGCAGTTCCAGTTTACATCAGTGTGTTACTGTTTTCCAAACATAATAACAGAGCACATACTTTTCTCATATTAATTAATCACTGAATAGTTGCACAATTTAAAAGCTTATGATACTAAAACACATACTGTTTTAAATGGGATAGTTGCTATGAGAAATAAAATTAGGCACAAAATATTAGTAAATTCCAATACTGGTAAAGAGGAGTCAAGTCATAAAGAAACTTTTTAGCAATGAATAAAAAAATCATGGCAGTGAAGGTAGCAGGAGCCTCAGGTGACCACTTCAGATGTTAGTATCTACGTGGCAGACACCTAAGTTTGTGTGACATGAGGGCTTACTATAGGCAAGTGGATCCAGCTGCCATGAAGCTATAGTCCTGAGCAGTTATGAGCACTTGTGAGCGTACCAGTGACAGGAAACTAATGATAAAGAAACGGTGTGATTTTCATTTTCACTGCTTCTTGTGGGTGAAATTGTTTATCATTATCCAACTTCCTCTCTGGGTTTAATTCTGAGAACATTCTAATGTTACATGTGATAGCAGGCTGTGTTTGAATTTTTATGTTATGATAAAGCTAACATAAAAATTCCATTCATTTTACACTTTGATGTAAACTGTTTTCCTCTGATTGAGGAAAATTCTAGAAAAACATGTCTCTTTATGGCAGTTCTTTTTTCCTAAAAGTTACTTCAGATTGCATTTTCCCAGGAGACAGTATAATATTTAACTCATAAAAAGAAAAGATCCCTCCTGGGAAAAATATAGTGAGGAGGCAACTTCCTCTGTAAAGGAAAATAAAAGCTTTGAGCAACCAGGCTAGACCTCTTCAGGAGGCCACAATCGTATTTCAGGCTTTTGCTCATATATTTTGTCATTCCCATTTTTATGAGATTTCCCCTGTATCTCAGTTTTTCATAGATGTCGGAAAGCAAAAAATACAAGTGCAGTTCACATATCTTACAACGTCTCTGTGGAAAGCTGTACCATATTCCTGGTTCAGTTCTCTGGCATATTTTCACCCGAGTTGAAGAACTGTCCCCTTCTGTTCACCAGCTAAGACTTAAAATTTGAAGACGAGTGAGCACTTCTTATTCACCTGTGTAAACAAGAACACCCTTGTGTTGCCATCCACTTGGTCTGGCTGAACAGTAAGCAAGTGCTTTAATGTATTTGGAAAAAGCTAATCAATTTTTGCTGCTTATAGTTATTTCTTTTCTGCAAAGTTTTCTGTTTCTACTGAGGATGTGGGACAAAAACGAGTGAACATCAGGAGGGTAGTTTTTCTATGTAAGAAGAACATGATAAGAGTTATTAGAAAAAATATTTTCATCTGAGTCTCCCAGGCAGGTTTTTCAGACCTAGAAGATTTAGAAAAGAGATGCGTTCAAACCTTGTAAGCTAAACAAAATTTCCTAAGATGTTAGTGTGAGAATATTTCAGATATTCTGTGCTTAATTGAGTGATATTAAGACTCATAGTGCTAAAATGTGATTACATAATTTTGAAAACAGGTACCCATATTAGTTAACATATGCAGAATATGAAAAATGATAAATGCGATTTGCTAGACAGGATTAAAGAAATAGCTGTTTGTAAAAATTATCCCTAAGGGCTTGAGATATGTCTAACCTATTTATAACCCTTTCTTCTCTTGAAAAGCAAATCTTTACTGGAAAAAATAATGTAATGAAATTCAGCCTGCTGTGGAGAGGTCAGTTTCAGGGACTCCTGTCCCTGCTGGCAAGTGACTCAGATGATAAATTGCCAGTACAAATCATCAGAGTGATGCCTGGCAAGAGCTGGAGCTGGCCATGTTCAGTACTTTTTAATTAAAAGAAAGAATAATTTTTTTTATCCCTTCTGATGCAAGAGTGCTGCAGAAGGAAGTAGGCAGAGAGCATGAGGAAAAGGGGAAAATGCTCTGAAAGGCTCCTCTGCATCTCATCCAAAACCAAGAGTCTTAATGGTAATGAGGTTGAGGATGGAAGGAGAGAGAATGACCCTGCCCATTCATCAGCCTGATCATTTTAACACAAGCTTCCAGGTAGCTTTCATGTGTCATTTCCCAGATCTTTGTGCAGTCGTAACAATGAGAAGGATTGACTCCACTTCCTCCTATTAGAGAAGGGTGAGAGGTGAGATAACTGGAAAAAGGAATACTTTCAGTTCAGAGATCTGAATTCAATTCAGGCTAGCAAGTGCATGAACTTCTTGGGAAAGAGCCAAGAGTTCCGATACAGCAAAATGTCATCCTTATCAAAGGAAACTGGAAACCTTCCAGAACTACAAGGAAATCTTACAGTCTTACAGTTAAAACAGAAAAGTTTTGTAAACATCTCAGCTTTGAGAAACTCTGGTGATGACACAGCAAAGATATCTGCCAGCTTTTCCAGAGGGCTACTCTGCTGAGTGGGTCTCTAAAGTCTACAGCCACAGGTCCTCTTGCACAGAAGCACAAGCCTGAAGATGCTAGGGACTCCAGTCAGCAAAAGTTAAATACATAATCTTAAAAAGTTAAAAAAAAAATAGAACAAAACACAAACAAAGGTATTCCCTGTAACTGTGGAAAATTTCAAATTCAGGTTTCACTTTTGAGAATATCTGCTGCTTGTAAGGGGAAAAAAATGTCTGATTCCCCAAAATGATATTCATTTAGAAAGAAAGAGTCCTGCCCCAGTCAATAACAAACAAGCTAAAGAGCTTTAGCTGTGCAAAATAATTACCGGAGGAGTCCTGACACTTGGTCCTAATAAATAAAGAATATCCTAAACACTTCGACAATAAAGGACAATGGTCTTACCTAGGTTCTCTGAAACTGAAGAAAACAACTAAACTGTATGGATTTGATGAGGTATTCAGGTAGCTCTCTTGAGAGCTTCAAGAAGGTTAAAGTTCCAGTAAGTTCGTATTTAATTGCACTGTTTCCCAGTTTGTGCAGGCTGTCTTACCTTCCGGAGTACATAACCCATTACACAACAGGCAAGACCATTACTCCTTGAAGCTACGACAGCCTGTCAGTGTCTTTTCATATTAAAATGAGAGTAAAAATACAATTCGTTGATAGTGTTTTGGCCAATTTCTTCAGGCATTTGGTGACTGAAATGCAGTACTCGGTGGGATGATTGCTTATTTTTGCTGCTGTTTTCTTCTCTATTCAGTGGCTGCTGCTGTGTGAATGGGAACAGCTATGATGCGGGTTGGCTGGTTGAGGGAATGAGTTCAGTATGTTTGTGCTTTCTCTAATTAGGCTGAGTCAACACGTTTTTTCATGGCCTCGTTGTTAGATGATGTGGTTAGATTGAAATCTAGTTAATATAACCTTATTTTTATTAATTTAGTTCTATGGGTTATTTTATTGTATTCTATTAATTCAAGCTTATACACAGGAAGATAATATTTCTTTCTCACTTTGGTAACTATTTTATTTGATGTTTTTGTTGGAAGGTCTCACAAAATCTTCAGTGTTACATTTCTAACTTTTCCTTTTGTTCTGTCTTTTTTCCAACATGTCCTTTGAGCTCCATCAGTGTTTAAAAGGAGTGAGAATTCTGTCTCAAATGTGTCCGTTAAGAAAGTCTTTTAGCTTTAATATGATTAATTTTAAATATATAACTAATCCTTAAAGAGAACTTTCAATTTTCATTTGTCACTGTTCTTTTTAAAATATTGTAAAGACCAGCCTTTCAGTCTTACAGCCTTTCAAAGTAAAAACTTAAAAGTTATATGAAAGATACTATATTTTTAAAGTAAAAGATCCTCTCCACACCAAACTGATATTTCATACTGTAATGAACTTAAGTTTTTTCAGCAGCAGAATGTGAGATATTTGCTAATGGGGAAGAAACATCAGTTCTAAATGCTGGGTGGGGAGAGAGCTGGCACAGAGAGACTGAAAGAAGTAATATCAACTGCTTCAGGGCAGCCTGCTACTGCTAGCAAGGCTGGCAGCTCTCAGGCGACAGAAAACACCTGAGAATCTTTTGGGAGACGTTAGTAACCAGAGTGCTCTCACCAGGCCTGAGAAGACTCCAGCCTGACCATGAGGACTGCAACATGACCAAGTGCTAGCTGATCATAGAATGGCCTAGGCTGGAAGGGACCTTAGAGATCATCTAGTCCAACCCCCCTGTCGTGGGCAGGGACGCCACCTCTCGACTAGACCAGGCAACACATGGGGACCGAGCGGGAATGATGAGTAGAAAGTCACAGTTACTACCCTCTTTGAGAATCTTCAAAACTATAAAATGTTCCCTCTTACAGACTACCTGTGGCAAACACTGTTAACAACACTGGCTGGCAACTTCTATCAGGTTTCACCATTTAATAATACCCAAATGAGGATCAGCGACTGAGACCACACACTAAAGAACATGAAGAAATATGTCTGAAAGAAATGAGTAGGTAAAAATTCCTGCAGTGCTAGAGGGATAGAAACCTGCCGTGAGTGAAATGAAGAATTAAATTGTGTATCTGTATGTATGCCTATGCAAATGTGCCTTTTACACTTCCTCTGAAAGGCTTCAGAGGTCTCATCCAATCCACACTGCCTGTTGAAGAAGACACTATTCCCATAGTATTTATTTGCAATGTAATTGTATTGTCTTGCATTATGTTACTTCATATAGTATTAATATTACTTTATATGGTATTATATGCCAATATAATTATAGTGAGGCTTGGGGAATAAGCCAAAACAGTCTGCTCCTCACAGTTCCTCCTACTTTTCTTTCCAGCATCCTAATATATTCATGGTAAGTCCGTGTTGGGCCACTTCTGCTCATTTGTATCCAACCTCACCCAAGGACTGCTGGGATAAAAGGCAGCATCTTGCTAGAGCCTAGCACTGGGTACACTAACATCTCTGTGAGGAGATCGGATTTTGTGAGTTCTCTATTATCTCCATAACCTTCTGCCAGGGCTATTGCTGGCTCTACCTACACTGAGAGGGAGGCAGTGGGATCCTCTCAACTGGGCAGGGGACCTGGCTTGGATGTACCATTGCTCACTTCTGTCTTCTGTAAAAGGAAGCCACAGTGGAGAGTGGGTGCTGATACAGGCACACCACTCCACTAGCTAGTGTCTAGTGAACACTCATGTTCAGAAACACAGAAGTGCTCTTAAACCAGAAATTTCAAATTATTGCTAATGACACTGGGTAGTGTAGCAGGTGGAACAAATATCTATGGCTGGTATAAAGGTATGTTGGAAAAAACCATGCAGCCTCATGACCAAAGTAGCCAAACGTCACACCAGAGAATTGTTTTCTTTGCAATCCTGGGCCATGGAGTTCATGTGACATCTATTGCATAAGAGGTTTTTGATGACATACCCCTTAATTTTTGAAGTGCCCTAAGGGACATATCTGAGATCAGATTAAGTAGAAGTGCTGACAGCTCACAAACACAACTGACTTCAGTGGGAGTATCTTTCATACTTAGAAAAAATGGGAAACAAAAAAGAAAAAAGTTAAATGATCTGAAAAAATTCTGGACTTGCAAAATTTAAAGGCACTTGGAATAATTTGGGAAGTTTAAAAACCATCTCTCTTCATTTCAGTTCCATGGCTATGGAATAGGACGATTTGTACTGTCTGGTTTACAAGACAAATTCATTCATATTTATGAAGCACTTCAGCTATTTTCATGAGAGCACCTTCCTGTTGCCATTAGCAAATACATGTGGAAAGCCTCCCTGGTGGAGTTTGCCAGCTCCCTCTAACGTAGGTGCCTACAGAGAAATATAACTTGCTCTTCTTGTAAATTACTCTGTTAGCTCAAGAGGCACAGGTGTGTGAGGCAGATCCAATGTGTCTAGTCTTGCTGATGATATACAGAGCTGTCGGCATGATACCGTGTGATTTTTCTCATATTTATTTAATCTGGAAAATTATGCACAACAAATGTATTGCTAATGGAATTTTAACGTTCCAAAAAGAAATTTTTTGCAACTATGAAGAACTGGAATTAAAGTTTCTAGTAAAAGTAGAGAAAATAATTTGAAGCTGCAATTTGAATGGATTAATATTAAATATGCTGGTAAAGCAAAGAGAAGTTGGACACTAAAAATCAATGGGGACATTGAGTCATTTGAGTGTTAATTTCTTTATGGCTCCTTTACCTACCAGAAAAATGGATACATTGCCTACTCTCACAAATCCAATACTTATTGATGATTGTGGCATATTTTAAACAGTCTGTTGAAACTGCAAGAGGCATCCATATGGAAATTAATAATTTTTCTAGTGGGTCTAGGCTTAACTGATGTGTGGAGAATAAGACCAGAGGCTATACCACGAATAGCAACGTTACGTACAGATTGAGTAACTCCTTGTTCATTGAACGAGACAGGAAGCAATAAAATATGATAATTTAATTAAAGCTACATTGCAGTGCAAATGCACAAGGGATTAAAAGTTCTGCATAGTCTAGCTCAACTTCTGAAAATCCCTGCTCTTGATTCTGCTAACTGAATATTCTTCTAACGTTATGGGGACTTTTATTGTGCCATTTTTAGTTCATGTCACTACTACTTATTGAACCTTAGTTCATATCTCGTGCTTATCAGATTGTCCTCAACATCAGTCCCTGTGGCTTGCTGCTCTGGGAATTTCACAGCTACAGTGGTGACTCCCAAGAAAGAACAGATATGACACTGCCCACAGCGTCGCAGCTCCTCATGAGCAGGAGCAATATGCTAAATACTCCTGTAGATAATTCAAGACAGTTAAATGCCAGATAGTCATTGTGGGTGTACTCTAAAAAAGAACTGTAGCAACATAATTGGGTTCTCTTAATAGTGTGAGTCTATCTTACTTGACAGCAAGTTTCTTTTTTAAAGAAGCTATCAACACTAGTCAGCGATTACGCTCTCCAGTGCTATTTAGTCTTGACTACACTGGTGAATTGATGGCTACGACTACTCACAGTAAAAAGCCAAAAAACAAACAAACAAACAAAAAAAGACAACCAAAGAGCAAGAGTTAGGTCACAACCACAGTTGATGTTAAAAAAGGAAAACAGAAATAGCCTCTGTGTCTTTTCATCAGATCTTAAATTTATCCAAATCGTGGAAATTACATAATCAGGCCTTATGGGAATATTCAGTTTTATTAAAGCTTAATTTAATAGAACCAAACTCTTTGAGGATAATATGTTAATACATCTTTCCCTGAACAAAATCAAGTTGAGCCAGATTGTCTATCTGCCTTAAATCTATCCAATGTCTTAATGGGAAAGGGAAATATAGCCCAGTTTATTTGGGGAAATGTAAGAAGTGGAACAGCACGAAAGAACTCAAACCCTATCAAGTGGAAATAATGTGACAAGATAACAGTAACCGGGTAGGCAGAGAAAAAGGAAAAGATGAAGAAGAGATCAAGCCATCTCCTTTCTATGTTCCTTAGAGATTGCTCTGAGGTATTCATCCAGGCCAGAAAAACCAGGTGAGGCAGGTGTACGAATGAGCTAAATACATAGCTGGGGTTTTTCCTTCATGAAGAAGTTACTGAGAAACTCCGGTCTGAGCCTCCTGGCTGTTACAGTCACCTGCCCTAGTGGCAGACGGGCAGAAAGAAGCTGATTTCTGCTCTGTTGCTGGTGTGACTGCTGCAGGAGTGTGAGAAGTGATGTCACTCTGCTGGTGTGTCATCGTGCTGCTGGCAGAACAGCCAGTTGACCTTCTTGTAAAAAATGTACAGCCCTTCCCAGCTGCCTTGGCTGAAACTTGAAGTGGGCGCTTCTGGAGAATCCCTTGGCTGTTAACTTTTGCTATTAATTGGTAATATCGTTGTGGATCAAGGATCTAAGGTTGAAGTGGTTTGCTGGGAAACCTAGTCTCTGAACTTTTAGCTAGCATATTTATTTGTGTTGAAAGGCTATTTCTGTAAGAGACAGTATTTACCATCAGAAAGATATTTGACATACTGTAGGACTCACTGAACTCCACAAGTGTCCTTGTCACCTGCTTCAAATAGAAACCCAGCCTGTTTTAGAATCTGAGATCAAGAAACTCTGTTTATTTGCACAGAATCCATGGTATATTGTTTTTATCGTGGGTTAATCATTTAAATCCCAGTGAAAATAGAAAAAAAAGAATTGACTGTTTGTGATTCAATGGGATTTATCCATAGCTATTAGTTATTTCTAACACCTGAAGATATGAAAGATTAAGTTACCTTAGAAATAGAAATGGAAACTTTTAAAATCCCAGTAGTTCTTGTAAAAACACGATAGGAATTGAGGTGGGGTTGCTGGAATTAATACTATGGGAAGGTGATATTTTCAAATATCTTAAGGGGAGAGAGAGGAGAATGTAAGAATATTTAAATACCTGTATCTCACAGAAAGCATAGCTCCCTATGAGTACCACACCACTCTCTACCTTGGCAACCCACAAAATAGAGAATTCAAGTGCAAGTTCTGCTACTCCTACCCCTCAGCGGGACATACTCTGGCAACCCAGGGAATCAGGCCAGAATAGAGGAAAAGAAATGTGGTTTAGCATGACTTCCACAGGCTCCCCTAAGCTCCCAGATACCTCAGGGACACCAGCTCAGCTCAAAATAAATGGTTTTGCTGAGAAACTTGCTCATTTTGGCAGTTGCATCTAACTCATCAAATATAGATTCCACCCCTCGTTTTCTGGTGAGGCTGCCCAGAGGTATCTATTTGTTTCTTGTTGGATGCTTGTAGGGAGCTGAGGGACTGTTGCAGCAGCAAAGGACGTTTTGTTTGTCCGGTTCTTGGTTACTGGAAACTGCTTCATCCCAAGGTGACAGCTTTTTGTCTTCATTCTGTTTTTACTCGAAATCTAATCCCTGCTCATATTCTGCCTGTGGTTTATCACATCAGAGCTGAGTGAGAGTGAACAGCAGTCTGAATTATTTTTTATGTAGTAATCACTCATAGGCACAAAACTGTCATTAAATCCCCCAAGCATAACAATTCTGACAGCTGTCCTATCAGACTTACGCTGGTTCCCGGGTCTGATAGGCAACTGATTATGCTATTTCTAACTTCTTTCTGTTTAGCCCTACAACTGTAAGGAGTCTTTGCAATCCTGCTGGCAGGAATCTTGTCTGTATTGAATGCATTTCTCACTTCGTCGTGCTGTTTACCCGTATCAATATGCTGGAAAATCAAAGATGGCTGAGATGTTATTTCAATATTTAATCTTTAGATTTTGGAAAGGTCTAGCCTACCTCTAGCTGAAATGAATCCTCATAGGCCATTCAAACTTCCCAGTGTGCTTTTTGTTGATATGAAGTGGGGAAAAAAAGTCTTCTCATGAAGAATATCGGTAGGATGTGAATTTTCCAGAATGTCTTCTTCCTTATGTGCATTCTTCATACAGTTCCTGGCTTTATGTGGAGTTGACAAGCAATGCCTGTAACTAGATTCTCTTATAAAGAAAAATTTTTTTTTTTTCTTAAAGTATGGCTGTTCTTCAGATTTATTATGTATAATGTATCATGAAGGGAAAGATACAACCATGGGAAATTTCCTTTAAGGTTGTATTCAAAACAACTTAAGAAAGGCTCAATTTCAGAAAATGGTGTCACCTTGCAAGTTTCACCTTGCCCGAAAATCTGAAATAAATGTCCTTTTGCATCAGTACCTTAACCTGGTATTTCACTGCTCACTGCTGAGTGTAATCCTTTGGACCACGTGTCAGGGTGTTAGTGCCTGAACATGCTGTGGATCTCTGTTGAGAGGACTAGAGCACTTCATCAGAAATGCGTACAGTCAGTCTGTAACAAGGCACAAATTCAAGCTGCTTTATTGCTGAATCTCAGAATGGTAGAAGTTGGAAGGGACCTCTGAAGATCGTCTATTCCAACCTCTCTTCCAGAGAAGGGGGGGCTGCTAGATTTAGTTCTAGAGAAAAGTTTTGCCATGGAGCAGAGGGAGGCAAGGAGTGTGGCACTTCTCTCTGTCTTAGGCTCATTTAAGAAAACTCTTCTCTGATGCTTTGCCTCTCTTTTTAAGGATTTGAATTTATGTCTATAAGGCCCAAAAGTCTTCAGCACTTGCAAAGAGTGGAATTGCCCTAGCTCCAAATGTGTAGAGTATATGTCTCAAAGAGAACATTTTTAATAGTAGAAGATTCAATAGCAACTTAAAAATATATGTCCCTACAACAACAATGAAATGACTATAAGCATGAAGATATGCCAGTCATACATTCTCAAGAAATTGTATATCATTAGCAAGTAAGTACATAATTGTTACTCTGTTGAACAATGTTAAGGACGTAATAGATAAATGGATACAGGAAATTATAGCAGTGGGTATGTATGAGACACAGGGATCCACATCCGAATGCAATCTTTGAAGTCTTGGCTTTAACTGTGAAACTGAGAAACTCAGTCCTTCGAGTTAAAATGTCACTCCCTCAGCATGAGTCAGAACTTTACTCCCTGTAATGCCAATAACTGACCGAGATTCTTGCACACATATTACTGGCCCTACTCAGGCTTGTGGAAGGATTTTTTTGAATTGATAGAGATGTGATTCATGTGTTATTTGCATTATAGTACATTTTTTTCTTTTTATGTGAAATTTATTTCCCTATCACAAAACCTCGTGTGTGTCCTAGTTTCTTCAGGATGACTTTTCTAGAATTCTATCCACATCTGTCTCTGTCAACTTCCAACCTTGTTTAAGCCCAAGTTATTGGAGCATTCCTTATCATATAAAATAAGTCACCTGAAACGAGCACGTAGTTTCACAAGTGCTGCTGAAAAACCCATTGCTCTTATAGTATATACCGTAATGTTCAGTGCAACAGTCTCCCATGGAGCTTCCCCTTTCACTGGCTTTTACCTACCACTTGTGGTTCTTATTCTCCCTATAGCAACATTTAACAGTTTTTTTCCTAACATAAAAGCTGTGCTAATGGGACACCTTCCATGGACTCTTCTCTCTAATTACTAATGACAGGACAAGGGGAAATGGCCTCAAGTTGCGTCAGGGTAAGTTTAGATTGGATATTCGGAGGAAGTTCTTTACTGAATGAGTGGTGAGGCACTGGAACAGGCTGCCCAGGGAGGTGGTGGAGTCACCAACCCTGGAGGTGTTTAAAAAAAAAGTAGATCTAGCACTTGAGGCTATGGTGTAGTGGTTAGGTATGCTGGGATGAAGATTGGACTAGATGATCTTCAGAGGTCCCTTCCAACCCCTAACATTCTGTGATTCTGTGACTTTGATCTTCCGGTGCTGAAAACAGTAGAAGGCAGAAGCTGAAGGCATAAGCAGCCCTTGAGACAAAATTTAGGAATCTTGTAGTGGTTTGCACCATATAGGCCATTATTAGTTCTCTAGGAGTCATTTTTATGAAGGCTAAATAATTATTTCCTCTAGCTGCTTCTTTGTTATTTTGCAGTGAATACATTTTCATCCTCATTCCCTCTTTTGTAATATGCAAAGTCTCTTTTCTTATCACATAATTTGTGATTACAGGCTAGTTGGCAAATTTGGGATAGATTTTTAGAAGACTGATGTCTTTCATATTCCAGAGCTGGCTTTCATTTCCATCTGTGCCACCATAACTTTTTTTCTGCAGTGTGCTGTTTATCACCCAGTAGCTCACCGTGCCTTTGAAAAAGGCCATAATACTTATTTTTATACTATCTGAGTTGTGTTGTGTCAAAAATACTTTAACAACTCTAAATATATATAATA
>NW_009710844.1:0-516 GCF_000703405.1 Apaloderma vittatum | reverse complement strand
GTAAGTAAAAAGTTAAACCATGAGCTCCACTCATAGTAGTTGACTTTGCAACTCGGTATGAAAAGGAAATGTCTCAGGTTAAAAAGTGTAGTGAAGGTTTCTATGTGCCCAGTAACATATTGCCAGAATAATGGGGAAGAATGAAAGACTAATCTCTTGCACTGAGTTTAACTCTCTAAATCAACTCACAAACTCCACAGCTTTATTCTTTGACACACCCTCTGTTGCTAGAGCTAAGCAATATTTTTGCTAAAACTCACTGTACATGTTCCATTAAGGTATTTTGTTACAAAAATGTTGTTTTTAATGACACTTTCTAGAGGAAGACTAACTGATTTCCTAAGTGGTCTGCTAGGCCCATTTCTGAAAGTTATGATTTCAATTCATTAAGTATTGAAAATAACATTTTCATTCTGATCCAAGTCAAAAGCAGATCACAAAAACCACGAGGTTGTTACCACGTGGAAAACACAGCCCTGAACCAGCCTTATTGATGGGTGTGTTACTGATCTGCTT
>NW_009710843.1:60135-73563 GCF_000703405.1 Apaloderma vittatum | reverse complement strand
TTGCTTTTCCTCTGTATCTGTGTATGTGGGCTGTTCTTTCTGTCTCACATTCTCCATTTTTCCACCAGTGCTCACTGCTTCATGGAGCAGGGCTCGGCAGAACCGACTGGACAGACCCGTGTGGGTGTTGGCTCTCTACAGCTTGTTGCCACAAATAGTTTTCGAAATGGTTGCTTCCCTTGGGCTTTTTTCATTATAGAATGTTAATGGGAAACTGTTCTTGTCCTCTCCTGGTGAAACTGGACTATTCAGAAGCTCTACATGTCTTTCCTTCTTCAGGTTTTAGTAATAAAAGGTGTAAACTCTCATACTGTGCTGCTCACCCAAGTTCTGTGTGTTGCCTTTCTCTGCTTTTCCTTAGATTTCTCATCACCATCATTTGCTCCTTTGTGTTGGTAATGAAGCTTCATTTTAGTAGGAAAGCGATCTTGTCTCCCAGTAGCCCCAGATATTTTCATCTATGTTTCCTTCCTTGGGAAAGAGATCTTTCATTTTGCATGAAGATTATTCTTAATATAAGCACCATATTTCTGTGGATGAATTAGTTTAATTTCTTGCTATCAGTAGTAATTCTGCTTGCATTAGACATGAAACAGCGTGTGGTGGTATTCTGTTACATTTTACATTTTCACATGTTCAAGGCTCAATATTTGACTTTAAAAAACAATCAAGAGGATGTTATATATTTCATTTGTCTTATTCTTATATTCAGAGATATTTTTCTTCTTATTCTGAATCTTTTAAATGGAAGAAAGTTACCTTAAATGTGTATCTCTGACAAAGATCTTGGGCCTGTTTGCTTTACCCAAGCTCTGTTGTCCTGTTGAATGGGCCATGGCATTTGTCAGGTGGCAGAGACCTATAGAGATTCAGTGATACCTATGATGAAATATGTATTTTTTTAAAAAACATGAAGTGCTTCTGCTCATAGGAAGGAAAGTGATAGAGCTAGATCAAGAGGTGTTGCTGGTGGGATTTTTCCTTGGTTTGCGTCACTGAAGCAAGGGCTTGTTGTAGGAGCTTGAGCCTGCTCTATGAGGTGTAGGTTACATATACCTTAGGTCTGGTAGGGTTATTGCCTTCTACTTGGTCAGTATGCATCTAACCAAAGTCAAAGCATCCCGCTGAAGTACTACAGAGGGACAAACCAGACTATTTAGCCATTTTAATTTTGTGGTCTCCCTTTTTTGCATCTGGTAAGAGCTGTTTCCTTCCTGTCTTTTAAAATCAGTATCTAATTTGTGTGTAAGTATATTCTATTTTCAGCTGAGAAAATTTCAGAGTCCCTTCTGACATCATGAAACAAATGAACTAATTAAATTTGTTTTCTCTCAACTTTAGAGGCTCTCTTAGCTCATTAGGGATATTTTTCAATGGTTTAATGTAGTGGTTCATTTTGTTCTCTTGGTCTGTTCTAAGCAGCCAGCATACGGAGTGTGCATTTGCAGTAACATTAGTTCCTGCCTCGGTAGGGAAGGATATTTTGTGCTTCAGTAGTTAGTGTCCAAAGAATAACAAAATTGCCATGTGAAGTAAAGCTTGATATAATGACTAAGTTAAAGGTGTATATTAAATGAGATAAACCCACTTTTTAATTGTTGTTTAATGCAGCAATAGAAACGATTTTTTAAAAACACACTTCAGAAAGGACTTTGCTGAACTTCAGTGCACTCAAAGCTGGAGTCTCCAAAGATGAGCTCTCTGAAGCAGTAAATTTGTCCTCTGTCCATATTTTTCACTAGCTGGTGAACACAAAGCAGGCAGACTGGCTTTTGTAAGGCCCACTGAAGATTACAGTGAATGGTGACGTGCAAAGTTGTAAGAGAAGATGGACAGAGTTAAGTCAGAGCAGTACAAATCAGAACTATTAATAGAAACTTTTTTTTTTTTAATATGATCTCCAAAATGCCTACTTTCAAGGCTGCTGTTTTTCTAGTCTGGGACTATGTTTATTTTAACTTCTTGAAGTGTTTTGTGAGATGAAGTTTTTAGCTCTGTTTATTGGACACCCGTATCACTAAAGTGTTCCGTCACCCCCAGTGCAGAGGTAACTATTTAATCTTAGCATGTTAAATTGCTGCTCTGGAAGTTAAAAAGTTGATTCAAAATTGCTGAAAATGTATATGAAGCTGCAAAAGAGTGTTCTATGTCAGGTGGAAACCCTTGCAGAACTAGGTAACCTTTTGATCAATTTATTAAAATGCCATTGAGTGCTGTTCAAGGCAAACTCCAGCACTAACCTAGCTTATTGCAGTAGTGGGTTACTTATTGCAATACTAGGTTACAGCATTACATTTTCGTTTTCTTAAGGTAGACTAGTGCGTTTATCCAATGTTTGCTCCCCTATTCTGACCTTCATCTGCCCTGTGAAGAGATTTCCTTGCTTTTTTTCCCTCTTTACCCTCTTTTTGTGTGAGTTCCCAGCTGTGGGTATGCATCCCTGCATGCCCACCTGCAGCGTGCGGGGCGGTGCAGGGCTGCTCGTGGGGAGCCCTTGCTCATCCTTCTTGCTTTGTGTACGGGCTGTGTTTGTCACCCAATTGGCAGACTGAGCCGAGTACCACTTTCTGATTTACAGACCTCACTGAAGCGGCATCTTTTTCGTTTTCTAACCAAAAGTCTGGTTGGATGTCACTGCGTGGGCCCCAGATGTCCTCCTGTGGTTGGCAGTCAGAGGTGCCGGTGCCCGTCTCTGCCTGAGGGACCAGCCCCACGGCTGGGTGGCACGGCTGTCTCTGTAGTTACCTGTGTGGCTTAGTCTTCTGCTGAGCTGTTTATTGCAGGCCAGTTCTGCCATGAAAATGCAGTTTTAAATTACTTTAAATCATTTTGCTTGAAGCAGAGAGCAAGGGTGGCTTATGGCACAGTCTCCTGCACTCAATGCTTCTAAAGGGAACAGTTAAAAACACATTTCTAGGCGTGAGGAGGACTGGAACACTACTTTCCCCTTATTTGGCTGTGATAACCTGTTAGTGTATTTAATTTGTCCATCATTAAGCTGGTATATAGCGGCATTTCTAGTTTTATTTCCTGAGCAGTATGTGTTCTGGATGAACTTGGATCTGGGCCCAGGTTTACGGTGCCTTACCTTCACATTTTATGGGATATTGGGGTCTCAAGTTTCCAGCGAGTGTTTTTCTCTTTGCAGCTTTCCACCAGAGAAGCTGTCCAGGTCAGGTCTAGTAGCGCAGATTGGTTTGGGGAGTCATCACATGTGCTGACAAGCTGTTCATGTGTCTTCTGAGGGCAATTCTGTAAAATCACTGAATGAGTAGGCACGACTTCGAACATAGCCTTTTGCAGCCCAGGAGGAAGAATGTAGAATACAGACTGATCTTAAGCTTCTGGATGTACATTATAAAGTCCATAAATGCACTTCTAACAAAAAAATAGCAGAGGAATTCTGGAGCTGTCAGCTCTTTGTCACAGTCTTGAGGTCACTTCGGACTTGCTCTGAGTTTTTCCCACTGGCCCACGATGGATTCCAGCTCTCTGTGTAGGAGAGTACCTGCGGGACAGCCCCTGTCACTCACTCGCCACCTCTGTCGGTGACCTGGTAACAAGCGTGACAGTTCGGAGTAAGCGCTTTGTGATGTGCATGTTTAATCTGTCCAGAACCGGCCTTAGGTGGAGAGCTAATTTCATAGCTACTTCTCTGATCTTTTTGGTAGGGATACTTTTGTTCTTGTGATTCCACGTGCCGCTCCATTTTAACTCTTTGGCTGAATAAACAGGCTTCCTTTTGGTGTATAAGGCATAGCAGTGGTCCTGCTTGTATTAATGCTCTGGTTTGGTCAGAGCTGCTGGCCAGCTGCTACAGAGCTGGTAATCGAGACCTGAATGTGAATGAAAGCTAAATCTTCATTTCCCTCAGTGGGTAAGGAAATAAATAAGTACATAAATAAAACTTTTTAGAGGAAAAGCTATAAAGGCTTGGTTCTTTTGTATGCATTTGTTTTCTTTGTAGCCAAAGTTTTGCCCTATTCACTGCAAAAATGTGGTTGACATTTATGTGCCCATACGTTGTTTTGTGTTTTTTTTTAACTTCTTCAAAACCAATGACAGGTACATCTCCAGCTTCTATGCTTGTATTATACACTACAATGCAAAACTTCCTCATCCCTTGGCCAGCAACATGAGATTTCCACAGGGCACAAATGATTTAGAACAATAATTCCTTTTACAGGTGTGAAGCTTACTTCTTTTTAATAGGATGTTAAACATTGTTTTATCCACTCTTCTGTATACAGAAAGCCATTATTATATTGCACTGAACGCAAAATTCATAACTGTCTCTTAAAAATAAATTGTGGAAAATATACTTGCAAGGGATCATCAGGCATGAATTCATCCCACCTAATCAGCTTGCACAGGTGCCTCTGTTATCCCCAGTGTCATTTATTTTTAAATGCACATCTGTCTTGTTGAGAGAATTTTTCTCACCTCGCTTTATAATGGTCTGCATAACCTTTACCAAAGGGGCATCTACATATCTATCTTAAAAATTTAGCTTCTGATTTAGTAAGGAGTATTGCCTTACAAAGATGTGTACCTTTTTTTAATAAAGGTATTCTGACCTATTTTAGTCGTTTGGAGGAGTGTCAGTGTAGTCTTACAGAGAAAATAAAATTTACTCTATATATTTCAGTACTGCCGTGGTTATTTCATCAGGGGTAATGGGATCTGTCTCCAGTAGATCTTAAACCTTAATAAGGTGTTTGTTCATCTGTCTTTATAGTGTTGTATACCAAGCCTCTGTAAATAATTTTTTTTCAGTAGCAAGCACATTACAGAGTAGTTGTGATTTTATAGTTGACAAGCGTGATTCTTATTTCCCTCATGCTGAACATGGATAATGCATGTGTTAGCATGCAGAAGAGATAGCAGAAGACTTGTCCCCAAAACTTATGTTTCTTGATCTGTTTTTCTGATTGAAGGTTTTGGTACTGGAATATACAGCTGAAATATTCTGACCAAGCATAAGTTTTAATTCTGCAGTTCAGTACAGAATGGGAGAAAGTTTCTGGATCTTTGCGGTAAACCTAGCTCTGTCGTAATTCAGGCTGTTACTTGCCCTACAATTAGTTTTAAATCCGTGTAGGTGTAACAGTCTGTACTGTTTTCTTTCCCAAAGCAATTAGTTGCAGAGTACATGCCTTTTGAAATGTGCCCCTGATGAGTTCACAGGCTGTCTGCTGTGTGCATGGGATTCTGTCGTGTTTGTACCCGTTGTTTGTGCACAAAGCAGGGAAGGAATCAGTAACATAATGTGGGACTTGGAGGATTTTTCTCTGTCTGCATTTATGTGGCAATTTATTTTTTTTCCAACTTCTGTTCAGTATGTTCCAGCGCTGAAAAATAAAGTCTTTGGAGCCTTTAAAAATAGGACAAAGTGTTTTTGTCAGAAGATCCTATAGTGATAGGTTCCTTAGAAAAGTGGACAGGTATTCTGCAAAAGTACCTATCACTCAAAAACTATTTAGTTCTGCTCATTCAGTGGTGTATAAACACCCTTGATTTAGCTTGATGTTTAGGCGGGCATCTAGAACTTAGGACACTGGGAAATACTATTGCTTCAGCTTAGCACTAAGAAAATTGGGATAGTTCTGATAAGCTGAGAAAACAGCAGTGAGTTGAAAACTGACAGTTTTGGACAGGAAAAAAGATGTAGTGCTTTGCTGTTTGACTAATTTGTAACTGGAATGATGGCTGTAGAGGTGAAAACCTGAGTCTACCTACTCATTTATTTCTTCTCTCTTTTGTTGGCCTTTTTTTTTCCTGTTTTTTTCACTTTTCTCTGAAGTTTTTAACGCTACAAGATGGAAGACTTGGTGTAAGTGAGCAGTGTATGTGATGATGTATCGCAACTCTCATCTATAGGTTCAGATATGTAGGGCGGGGAAAAGCACCTGATGTGTTTCCTGAAGCATCAGTGTGAAGTTCTTACCCAAGAGAGGTAATAGCCTTTTTGATGCCTGTCCCATTTGTGTGAGATCTATGAACTATATAAAGTATATATGCATATTATGCACATTCTTAAGTCGTATCCTCAGTGTACCATCATATTTTATACATATATATATTTTTTATATATATAAATATAAATATCCTTGTGTGTCTTTCTTTCTCATATATATATTTATTTTTTAAAATGTACCTGTGCACTTTTGTTTGAGTTACGATACAGAACATGTGAAAGGGATACATGCAGTTGATGGGTATGTTTTCCTAACTTGCCAAGTATCCATGATAAGAGTGCAGGCTGTATGGGAAGACTGGGAGCTTGCTAGAGAAGTTTGAGACAGGGAGGAGGCAAGGATCAGTCAGATCTACTGGGAAGAAAAGCAGCTGTCTAGAAGGTATTCAGCCATTTGAAGGGCAGTGAGCATGGGGAGGTTGGAGAGAGAGAACAATATGCTTAGAAAAAGCATATTTGGAAAGCAAAACCCATTTCCAGCCCCACGCTAATTCTTAAATATGCTTTTAAAGTTTCCTCACTGTCTTTTTGCCCTTCTAGAAACACATGGGCGTTAGATTCATCTCTTTCAGCTGTGCAGGAAGGCTGAGGTGATTAGCGAATAATTTAGGCTTTATATAGCAAGATGAAATATGAGCAAGGTTTATATAGCAAGGTTGAATATGAGCCTCACAAAGAGATTTTTTTTCTTTTTTGGAAAAACTAGTGTGCAAGTGTGTTCTCTGTTCTCATGCATGTTACTATTCTCATTCAAACCCCTTTAATCTTCCATTTTTTTAGGCCACAACCCTCCTTTAAGCTGCTTTTTGCTTTAGCACACTTCCCTGGTGTATCAATCTTCTATTTTAGCAACTGCATTTCTTATGTTGAAAGAAAATGTAACGTGGCCTTTTCTTGGGAAGGAATTGATAAGGCTTCCCTCATACTTGGGCAGCCCCTGTGGCTCTCCAGTGTTACAGATGCTCCTGTCTTTTTCAAAGTCAATCGTGGTGTTCTGGGTCATCTCCTCACCTTCCTCCTGGGCCTTTTTGGCTACTCGGAGCCACCTGGCCCCTGCAGTAAGGCATTGCATGTAGACTGGGTGAGCACATCACGGCCTAAGAATTCATTGCCACTTCTCCTCTTGCGTGCTCTGACTGTTCCTGCTGTTCTTCTCGGCGTTGAAACCCTTGAGCAAGCCCTGCCAGTTTATCTCGGACTGTGGTTTTGGTGCTGGAGTCATGGAGATCCAGGTAGCTCACTGATGCAGCCGCTTCGTATTTGTTCAGTGCTACCTGTATTTTTGGGTGGTTGGGAAGTGGGTAAAGAAAATATAGAAAGTGAACCTAGTGAAGAAATAACTAATGAGTGCTCAGTGTTGATGCCAGAGGAGTAGAGAGAAGTAAAGTCTACATTTTCTCTTCTACGAAGGAAGAGGAGAATGTAGTAAATGTACAAACAAAGCCCTGGGACGAGAGAAATGAAAAAATGAACTCTGACTGCAGAGGGGGAAACCGAAATTCAGAAAAGACAAGATGTACAAATAATGTTACAGCAACACTGCATTATCTATTTTGGAAGAAAATAGGATATCTGGGAAATGAAGGAAAATTAGTGCCAGGAGCTAGATGCATGGGAGTAGACACATGATGGTGTGACTTCCTAGCTGATGACACTTAGTTGATATATTACTTATATGGTGGTTACCAACAATAAGGCCACCAACACAGGAAAACCAGATGCCGATAGTTAAGTTCTCTGTGTCTTTGCTTCTCGTTGCATCTGGAGATTTTGTTAAGACAGATCACTTTTATGTCCTTGTTCCTGCAGGATATGAGAATAAACATGTAGTTGCTGTTCAGAATGAGCATTTGTATTAAATAGCCTAATGCAATTTACCTCAATTTTTTAAATTAGATTTGAACATAATTTAGCCTTCATAGAATTATTAGTGCCAAGGGACATGTTTTAAAGATTGGGAGGAACACTTAGGATCATTTGTATCAGGGATGGATAAGTTCCATTAAACAACTGAGCTAACTGCCCTGCCAGGGCAGAGCATAGCATGCTATATGCAGATGTATATATGGTGTTTCATGAGCAATGAGTCTAATGTAAAGTCTCTCTCTTCATTTTTTTCTTTCTTTTTTTCCTTAATAGATCCTTGTTCCTTATACTCTGTGCTGCTGTGCCCTGTCTTCTTCCAATTTTCCTATCTCTGATTGAACAGAATGCTGTCTCTGGGCTGGAAATAGCAAGGTGCTGGCCAGCCACTGCCCCTTGGCATGAACCATCACTCCCTCCTTCCTTTTAATGAGATCTTTCATGCACTGCCTTTCCCACACCCGCCTGCCAGCTTTCCCAAAATGCACAGGCAGGTTGTGCCTTTGACTTCTTTAGCCTCGTATCAAAATTTGTCCAAGTCTGTTGTGGGCTCAAAAACATACTAAGAGAGAGGACCGAGTGTTAACACAGTTGCATGGGCCTGATTTCCTTAGGAAGTGTGCTAAATATAGTATTAGGCTTTAACATTTATCTACAAGCCAAGAAACTGACATCATCTATTGTCTGTGAGCCCTGTTTGCGGACAACAAAAATAAGCAAGCATGACACTTCTGTGTGTGTCAGTTTAGAAAAGAGGTAGCTGAAATTTTCTAGCCTAGGTAGTAGAATTCCCAGTATTTTCATACTTAGTTTTTTTTTTTTACCCAAATACATGCTCTTCTTTCCTCTCTTTCTTTTCCTCTCTTCTTTCTTTTCCTCCTCTTTTCCTCCTCTTTTAAATAGATAATTCTTTTGATGTAGTTGATTACGTAGGACCAGATATGTGTAGTGACAAATAAGTGAATGATCTGGATGTGCAGAAATTATGTGCCAACCAATCTAGATATGTGCTCAATTAGAAGCACATCTAGAAAACAGTAGAATGGGTTGCATAGGGAAATTGTTGCATATGTAAAATGCCCAGCTATCATTATTTAATTTTTTGGTAAATGGCTTTGGGCTTTGGGCTAGGTATGCGTGCCAAGTGGCCTGAGTCTCACTGAGATTTGATGAAAGTCTCCCTATGGCAGCTGATTTTATCAGCGTAGCAATAATGAAATCTCTGTCTGCAGGTATTTCATACCTCTCCCTGTTTGTGTTGCCCAAATCCAGAGCCTCTTGATGTGTATGTAGCTCCTTTATTGCCAGGATGAATGAACACAGTTGTAGTTCAAGCAGTGGCCCTCATACAAATGCCTAGATTTCCATATAATTAGGCTTTTTGTCTAGTATCCTTTATTAAATATCCGCTAGTTATCAAAGAGTGGAAAAGCTGGTCTTTCCAAGGGCAGCTCTAGTAGTGTGAAATGTAGCACTTACTGGAACGAGCAATAACGAAATATTGTGTTGGAGACAGATTTGTAATGCGGGTGCTTATACTTGTGCCCTGAATATTAAAAGAATTTGTGTTTCAGTTTTCCTGTGTTGTCAGTGTCTTTTTAGATCATTATACAAAACATTTTTTAAATAGCAACATATTTTGGCTTTAAAAGAAGGCTGCTTTTTACCTATGTGGTAATAGCATTTGTGTGAATTCACAGTGAAATCTGCAGAGAAATATAGCGCCTCTTTTCTCAGAACAACTTAATTGCTTATTCAGTCACTCTTCTGATATCAGTCTTTTTCTTATGAATTCTAGTTGTTATTAATAACACTTAACTGCAAGCATAGGGCAAATCAGATTTGGCTGTTTAACCCTGTTAGAGGCTGCAGATTTCTAATTTGATTGGAAGTACTTGCAGTAGAACTGGAAGACGCTTTTAAAGCCTTGCATGTTGTGGTTCAGTCTGGCGCTCGCCACAAGGCTGGAGAACAGAATAGTGATGATCTTGGTAGACTTAGAGGTGTGTTTATGTGCTGTAATATTAGCAGAGTGGCAGGCTCGGCTGTGCTCCGAGTGGGTGGGTTGCTAACATAGGCATAAGGCCCCTGGAGATGAGGTTGAGCAACCTGGCATCTGCCTAAAATATTCTGTGTAGGTGAGCACATGTTTTTTAGTGGAGCAAAACTCAGAGGGAAATGAGTGCTGCTTGGTATTTAATGAAGAACTGGAGATTAATGAGACCAACAGCTTATCTACTTCGTTTACTTGGTAAACATACAGTAGTGTAAGAGAGCACACGTTAATGGACTTGAAAATACAGCATTAAATACTGTTCTGACAGCTTCATGTTTTTTCTTTGTTGCAGAGCAAATGACACTGGGCAAACATTTGCCTATCTTGGTTGATACTAAGACTTGATTTACTTAATGTTTATTCACTATAAGGTTACTGTGTAGTTACTTATTAGCATGGTATGTTTTATCATTTCTAAACAAGTAGTTCACAGACTGACAGCCAAGTAACTTCTGTTGTGATGTTCTAACCCCGAATTCTAGTGCAGGAACCACCTGTTCTCTTGAACATCTTAATGCACCTGAACAAAAAATTATATTTGTCTCCGTATTCTTGCCTTCTGGAGACAATAAATAGATAATCTAAAATCAAATCAAGTTTAAAACTTCTTTCAGAGTAATAAGAGATCTTGAATTCACAATAACTATTAGGAAGATTATTTAAACTATTTGTTAATAGTATATGCCCATTTTTTTCATAATGCAAGGAGATTTATTTATCTGTTTGTTTATTTTGATTCTGGACTGAAAGCTTTTTATTTCAGGTGGATACTTCAATAGAAAAAGTTGCTCAGCTGGAATACCAAAAGAGAAGAACCCGCTTTTAAAATTACACAGTGGTCAGCTATGAGGCATAGTTTTTGTCCCTTTAAATTTTTTGTATAAAGCAAATATATTAACATTTCTTGAACGTGTTATGAAGCGGATGGGCAGTTGGCATTCTCTGTGTGCATTGTATTGTAAATGGTGCATTCAAAGAATTTTAAGATTCAAAAATCAAACACTTGGGAAAAAGGAAATGTCGGGCGTTAAAGCTAACTTTCAAATTTAATTCGTCTTGCTATTGCCCTCATTATGCAAATTTCAGAACCATGGACTCTTTCCTGCCTTATTCACTAGCACTGGTCACATAGTGGACAGCTTTTCTGTGTCTTTCTCATCCCTTATTCACTTTGTGAACCTACTCAAATCTTGTTCTGAGGTAAGTTACACAGTAGTACTTGTGGACACGTGTTTTTCTTAGGCTCTTCAGGAGTTTTTTTCAGGTTTGTCCTTACAGTGTAGAGTTGGTACATAATTTTGGAAAGATCTGTAGTTTGGTGCTCATTTTTAAGTACCCAGGAACTATTTTTTTTAGATACTGAGCTTTATGTAGCAGTTGATGTTTTTAGCAAAGCTGCTGTTGTTGGCTGAGGGTTGCGATTCTCAATTACTCTAGCAGTCTTTTAATCAGCCCTTGGGAAGAGTTGGGCATTCAGAGTATGAGGAACTTGCAGCTGAGGTTGCCTCTATAAAGTTTAGTTTTTTGCCTAACAGCAGGCAAGCACTGTCTGGAGGCAGAGGAACGACTTTTTTCTGCCATCGTGAAAGACTGGTTTCTTTTTCTGCAGTCTACTGCATGCCTTGTTTTTTTGTGATGAGAGGAAGGGATCCTTCAAATAACTGTTATCTTTGTTCAACGTTGCAGATTTATTCCTACAGCTGGCATATTTTGTGCTTTGTGCCTAGTGCCCTTGTAACCACTGGGGAGAGGGAAGTTTATACTTGGGTCAAGTAAAGGCTGTGGAAATGAAGGAGGCCCAATTAAATTTGTACGTAAGACCAAACTGCTTTGACTGAACTTCCCAAATTCTGAGAACTGTGCTTCAGAGCTTTCTGGTCACTGATTCACTTTCCGCAGTTGTAAGTCTTCATATTGGAAACACAGGCTGGTCAACTGAGAGTGTTGGGAGGCTGTTAGTCAAATATAAATTTGTCAGAATACAGTACGTAAAGGTATTCATATGTAAAACAATACCTTGTGTATTGATTTTGGTTGCAAGACGGTACCTTCTGTTGAAGGAGTGGTGGAAGTTTCCTTAGTCTAACAAATGGGAAAGACCAGGATATCTCAGGATATATAAGGTAATAATTTAGAATTTAATAATTAGGATAATATTTTAGAATATTCTAAAATAATGGAAATTAACTAGAAGCTCACGCTCTGCATACTTTCACAGGAACAGAATGGTTTGGTTGGGTGGGACCCTAAAGTTCATCTAGTTGCAACCCCACTGCAATGAGGGACACACACCCAGCACTAGACCAGGTGTCCACTGTCACTTTACGCTTTTCACTTGTAGTGTCACATGCTAATTATTTATAGTCCTATCACCATGCATTCTTTTGTCTCCCTTCAAAGAGAGGAATGTATCATGATCTACAAGTGCACAGAACTCCTTGAGGCCAACATCAGAGAGGTAGTTCATGAAATTCTCCTTGTCTGGATTCTTGAGAATCACATGCAAGTCGTGAGTTGTGTATTAACCATCTCTGCTCCCAGATCCCTTCCCTGATCTGTGTCATAACTGGAACAAGTAGACCAACCGTTCATTCTGTAGTTGCAGACAGAGTTTGGCCATGTTGGACTTTCTTTCGTGCTGGTGAGAATTAGTTTCTAGGTTCCTTCTTTTAATATTTCATGCAAAGAAAACGGTAATCTTGATATGGGAGTATGGGGAAGTGTGACAGGAAGTAGATGAAGAAATTGTGAAGGGAAAGCAGAATGGGAAAGAGGTACTTATGAGTTTGGGACATCCCCCTAATGCAGAATCTGGTTTTAGTAACAAAATGATTCCTATGAAAGTTACACTCAGTAGTATAATATTCCTTCTTGATTGTGTCCCTGTTGTGGAACAGAAATCTTGACTGAGGTGGTGTAAACTCCTGAGTGATGACCTTTACAAACTTTATGAACATATCAGTAGCCCTCTGACTGGCATGTTTGGGAGCAAAATTTGTGGTACCGTGTCATACCATCGGTCTGCCAGCTTGAAAACCCTTCTTCCGCAGCATTTGCTTGGTACTTCAGGGTTCAGAGCGAAATGAATAAATGGTCTTCTTGCTAGAGTGTCTGACAAGTCAAGGGGAATTCTCCTGAACTGGTGTCCTGTGGCATGGCGCTTACATTTCCAGCATAGCATTCATAGCTGTAAATGTTACTAGCCTTCAGAGTGTCCCATCTGCCTGAGCTGTGCTGCATTTATTTAGTTTGAATAGAAAATATGTCTGTGTAGTAATTGTCATGCATTAGGAGGATAAATTGTGCTTGAAATTTTGTTGCAGTAGCAGATATTAAATGTGATAGTGAAATGACCCTCTGGGCTATATAAAATTATTAACTCTATTTTTTTTTTTTTGGACCAGTGAAGTTGATACCCATATGGTATATAATACTTACTTAGAATGAACACAGAATATACCTGCAGAAATTTCAGCTAATACTATAAGTATTTCTACTGCTAAAGGGAAAAGGATCCAAGTTCTCTCTCTCT
>NW_009710843.1:0-60104 GCF_000703405.1 Apaloderma vittatum | reverse complement strand
GTGGCCCCCCCCCCCCCCAATGAAATTAATTCTTTACCTTGGTCTATCAACTATATCTCTCATTTTAGAAAGTAATGTTATATTGTATTACACTTTTTTTTACAAATGTATGTGATTTGGCTGAGTCTGATATGCTCTACCGATAGTTCCTTACTTCATTATGGAATACAATGAAAATGCAGTTTGCCTTACTTTATGCAAAGGTATCTTTGCATCTTAAGGTATTAAAAAACACTTAATATTTATTAGCAGTTTATGCTGCCTTAAAATAGTAAGGAACAAAAAAAAAATTATGAATTGTTATTCGAAACAATTTTAAGACAGGCAGTTAAAAGTTTACCTCTCTTATAGATATAAAAATTACAGAGAGAATAGTGACATAGTATGTATAATCTAGAAAATTATTTCATCTTGTGTATTTAAGGAGTATTTTCCTGATTTGGCATGAACAAAAAAATACTGCTGCCTGACATGGAAGTAGCTGAGGGTTAGCAGCTAAGGGAAACAAACGAACCAAGCTACTTTTAGAGCAGCCAGAACAGCTGATGGATTTTTATTAATTATTCATGAAGAATGCGTTCATGTGAAGTCCTTCGTTGTCTGAAGTGTCAGACTTCCTGCTATCTCAAAATGAAATATAATAAACCTCTGGGTGAAAAGTTTCTATTTATATACCTTCAAGCTCCAGAAAGGATGATTGTGGTAAATATGTAGCTCTTTGAATGCCTGATTTGTTGCTTTTCTGAAGTCTGATTTGTATTTGTTTTCCCTGATGGACTTTTAGTCTTATGATCTTCCAACTAATCAACCAAATCTGTGTAAGTCTGGAATGACTGTGCTGAAATTATTTAGTGTAAAATTTTTCCCCAGTTGCTGAAGAGTTTTGTTCTCTTTTTCTTAAACCAACTTCACTACAAGAAAGTGATCTTCACTGCAAGAAAGTGAAATCACATTGTGTTTCTTCAGGGTTATGGCAAAAAGACTTTGTCCATTAGAATGGCAATTTATCATATTTTTTATTCTCATTTTCCTCTTGTTTTATTTCTTTACTAGCATCTTCAACATACTTCTTTTAATAGCCAAAATAATTAGTTTAATTCAGCTTTGTTATATCTATCAACATATAGTCTAAAAAACGTTAAAGTAAATAAACAAGGGAGGGGGTGCTGATGGACCTCCAGGTTTACCTCTTTCCTCAGTGATGCATTGTCCTAATTTCTAAGTGACATGTAAATTCTACTGTCTGGATCCTCTGATACTTTTTCTGTGGTGCCTCACATGCTATCTTCCACTATCTAAAATGAGAGTGGGATAAAAAACAGGTGAGATTTGGTCAGGTGTTAGTTTCCTTGAGTTTGCCTTTCAGATTCCAAGGTTGCATTTTCTTTAAAGCAGAGCTACAGTATGCAGGATTTTCTCAGACTTCCTAGACAAGAAAGAAAATTTTAATTTTCATGACATTGAGAACATTCATGGCAATCTTTAAATGCAGTGAGATGTATGGTGAGAGCTGTTGGCAGAACAGAGAGGATGACTCAGGAGTAGCCCAGTGCTCTGTCCCGTGGGGATTGTTTTTCTCTGTGCATTGTTCGACCTACTAGAGAGTGGGCCAAGAGCAAAGCTTTTAATTGCATCAGGAGAATGGGAAAGGGATTTTTATTTGCATTTTCAGTCACTGCAGCCTATTACCAGCTCTCAGGATGGTGCTGAAGATCAGTTATTAGAGAAATGCTTGATGAGAGGTAAAAATGAACCTCGTTTTCCCCCCCATTTCTTCACGTGCTCTAATCAGTTTTCACTCCCTGATGATTTAGTTCCTCCTCCTGTTTTCGTACATTGTAAGCACTTGTAATTTTCCTCTTGAGCTGTCTTTGCATGCTACTTGTGAAAAATAAAACAGAATGAAGCACTTCCCATGCTTTTTTGCCTTTTTTTTGTTAACTTAATGTGCTGTTGTTTCTCAGAGCTAATAGACTTGTGAGAATTCAAGCAAAATGGAAAAGAGAACACTTAACAGTAAGACTATGTCATTCTTAATTGAAAAATCTTCCTGAACTAGCTCCAAGATTTAATAATAGTCCTGTTAAAAGAAAACCCATGAAGTAAGGAACATCTTTCACCAACTCCTGAAGGGTCTAAAGCATTTTGCTGAGGAAAAAATGAGAACAGAACAAGTTACCAAAGCTGGAAGGGGAGAGCACCAGATATTACTGTTCACTTTCACTGACTGGTGGCATCTCCCTATGAAGTAATAAAGCCACAACATATGTTTTTATTATTGAAATAGGAAATTATTTGCTGGTCTGCTGACATAGTCATTCATCCCATTGCTCATTGTAGATTAGAAAAAACAGCCTAGTCTCTAGCCAGGGTTGTAGTACGGCAGAATGATGGTAGAACATCAGTTCATTTGATTGACAACTAGCCGTACTAGTTGTATGCATGATAAATTTCAGAGGCGCAGTGCAAGAAATGAGGTTCTAAATAGCAAGCTTTACTTTATATTTTTGATTGTTTGTTAATAGAAACTTGATTTTGGAGTAGATCTGCAGCAAAATGTTTTTTTTTCCAGTAGCAACTGTAGATAGTGATACAAATGCTTGAATACCCCTTTCTGTGGTGGTTCTGAAGAGGGTATTGTGATCATGTAAGCTGTGTTGTAATGAACATCTTCAAAGCCTGAACAAAGTCTAAAAGGCAGTAATAAAAAACTGGATGTTACTTTGAGTAAGGATGTATCTTAATCCTTGTTCAAATAAGGAAATAAGAATCTTGGGTTTAGATTCACGTTTCACATATTCAGTTTTCTAAGGGAGGCTAGATTGAATCTGGTTTATATAGTAATTCTTTTTCTTTACCAAATAAGAGAGATCTGCAGGATAGATAAGCAATCTTTATTGATTACATAGGTTAATCCTTATGTTTCTCTAAGAAGATGCGAAATGATTATTTTTTTATTTATATACGAATAAAGTTCCTCAGGCTATATCTATTACTTACAATATGCAATCTGGTTCAAAATGATCAGCTGTCTCATGTATAGCAAGAAGAACTACTGATGATATTTCATGCTGTCTTGAGGTGTCAGTAGAGAGAGTTGTGCTTGACAAAAATAAAAATACGTACTTGAAACACTGCTAACACACAACTCCCTTTTAAATGTGGTATGTCAGACTCTATTTGCAAGGGATTTAGAATTTAAAACAAGTGCACAAAACCAGTTAAAACTGTCTTGCTGGATAAAGTAACCCATGTGCTAAGAATGGCAAGAAAGGGAAAGTTAACTTGTTTAAGGAGAATACAGCAGCTATTGTTGTACTGTTTCTAGACCCTTTGTCCTTATGAATTTTAGAACTAATTATTTCATCTCTAGTGGTTTTATTCATAGAGTAAGCAGGCTCTACTGTTTCAAATCAGGTTTGACTTCTTCACTCACTAATATTAATGAAAATAGGTTCTGCACCTGCAAAGGAAGCCTTTATTGACGCAAACTGGTTGAACGTTTGGTCAGAAACTTGCATCAATTGAACCTTTTTGAAGCATCAGTTGAAAATGTAAGGTAAAACATAAGCAAAACACCCTGAGGCCTAATCCTAGGACAGACAAAACTTCCAAGTTATTTAATGATTATTTTTTTAAGAGGGAAAATTTTAAGTACCTTCCCTTTGACCTTTACTTCACCTCCCATTCGTCTTGAAAAAGTTTCTGCTCCAGCTTTGACTGGGAACAGCAATGCAGGAGTTTATTGTGGAAGAGATCTTTGGCAGTCAGAGCAGACTGTAGGATAATATTATTCATCGACTTGTGGAAATTGAAGTCTGAAATTTGTTCTCACCAAGCACCAGTCCCTGGCTTTAGAGCCGTATTAACAGCTGGATTTCTAGACTTCTGTCTAGCACTGGACAGGAGCAGTTTTATGTTTCACTTAGATTTCCTTCCTTTCTGTTATTCTCCCGTCTGTTCTTGTGTGCACCTGCAGGAGATCTCTGTGAGGGCCTGTGCTAGAGCCTGTGCTAGGCAGCCCTTTTGCAGAACCATGAGTGGTTCTCTGCAGCAGCCGAGAAGAAATTCCTCGAGAAATTTCCAAGATGCAGCTACTAGTGTAATGTACACTGAATTCGTTCCAGGTACAGTCATCTACTGTTGTTTGGCATCATCTGACCATCTTGAAAACATATTTTCTACCAACTTGCAGCTGTTCACTGGCTTACTTTTCTCATTTTTTTCTCCTGTACAGTTATACCTGAAGTTGAGGCATGGGGCCTTGCAGAGTGCACATATCCCACTTCCAATACAGAGAGTGGAGTCCTCTGGCTAAGAGTTTCTAGCCCATTGTAGTCTAGACCATGTTTACAAAGACATTCTCCCAATGTTTTGTTAGTTAGTTAGTAAGATGTATTAAGAAAAAACATTCAAAGCCTAGCAGTGTTGGAATAGCTTGACTGGAATAGGACAGGCATAAGTGGGGAGAATGGTAAAATAAGTGTTTGGATGAAGCAGTAAGGTAGCGGGTGATGGATGATCACCAGCTGCTACTAATAAGACAAAACTGAGTTGTGCTTGGAAATGGGGAAATTATCCTAGTCGTTGCAGAAGAGTAAACTGTTGATGACTTGGGTAAGATCATCCTTTTTCAACTTTTTGCTTGGTTTACGGAAGACTAAGTAATTATGGAGTCCCATTTGAAGGGTAACTTACCCAAAACATGTTGCAATGTTCTATTCTACATTGCTGAGAGCAGAAGAGTTAATTTTTCCAACCATGTGATAATATTTCTACTTCCCAAAATAATGTGTGTAGACAAATGTCTTAATTAAGAGACTAATTATCTTCTTAAGAGAACAGAGCAGACCCTTAGATGGAGGATAGCAGCTGTTTGGACATACTCCTGTGTCTATGAAGGGTGAAATTTATAATGTTATGGAGGTTACACATAGCTGGCAAAAAGTTGTATTCATGTGCTTTTTTCATTCCAGGGAATATGAAGTTGATTTTAAAAATGCTGTTGGTGGTGTTTTGTTTTGTTTTTCTTAGAGAAATCCAGTAAGAAAAATTGATCTTGGTAAAAGAAAGGGAGGTGAATAAAGATGTATTACAAGCTCCTGTTCTGTTCTAAGAATGTCTTTTTTTGGTTGTTGTTGCTTATTGCATTCTGTGGTGGATTGAAGGGAACAATTTTCCACTCAATTGTATATGTGTTACTGTATGACAGTTGGAGACATACTAATTTATTACAGAATGGATATGAAATTTTTCTAGTGATGAGAAGTGGGAGGGAGAGCATAGAGAAAGATTTTCCTATGACAGTTAAAAATAATGAGAAAAATCTGCTTGGGAAAAAACATTTCAACAGAACTTTCTTATAGATGTTTTGAGACCAGCTTCTCTTTTCTTTGCTGGAAAGTTTGTTAAGGTCACGTTGGATTCAGAAGTGAACAAAGAGGTAGCTGAGATGCCCTCTGTAAGTAAAAATACCATTCTTCTGACACTAATGTGACAGAACAAAAGTGAAAAAAATAGTTTATGGCTTACCAGAAGAAAAAAGTTCAATCATATTAGATTTTCAGGGAAATATGGAAAAGTTTTCTGTTATGTTCCTGTCTCACAAGTTTAAAACAAAAAAAAGGGAGTAGACCAATATGGACTGCCTGTATAGTTAAACTGTATGCGTGCTTGCTCTTTGCAGAATGTCAGTGAAACAGAACATGGAAACTTACTCATACAATGATGGGGTCACCCAGTGGCAGAAATGCTATGATTTTGGTTTGTAGTGTCCTATCTTTACCAGAGCTGACCTGACTGATCAGATCTGTGGAGCTGATGCTGATCTACTTGGACACTCCTCAGCCTGCTCTCAGAGCCAGGGTCTCAGCAGTGCTGGGATATCTGCTTGGCTTTCTGTGTCCCAGGAGGTCATGGTATTGTTTCTTTCTTGGCATGCTGGAAAGATTTCCTGGTTTGGGACTAATTGTTACGCTGTCACAAAATGAAGCTTTACATCCCCATTACCTTAGATTCTCATATCTCTGCTAACTTTCAGTGCGTTTAGGGGCTTGAGCACTACAGTGTCCTAGATCTCCATCCATAGTGGCTTTCTGGGGCATCACCTGCGTGTCGGTGTGTGTATATTGCTATTTGCTTAGTAGTATAAAGTACAGGCAGATTAGGCAAAAGTGCATACCTTCTGCTGCTTCCCCCTTCCCACTGTTTTAGCTCAGGAGGAAAATCCAGGATTCTTTTGTAAGAGCACCCATGGTCATCATCCCTTCTCCATCTCAAACCTGCCCAAAGCCTGCCTGTCAGTCCTCTTATTATTTGCTGTCTTTTAGGCCCTGAGCTCATTTCGTTAGACAGCTAAGAAAAGAAGTCATTCTCACTAATTCTTCAAATATTTGTAAGAAGTACAGATGTTTTAGTTGGTCATCTTGTTGGGTACGTGCAAGGATCCTCTTTAGAAAGGATAGACTAAGGCACTCCCAAGATATGGCAGCTTTCTTAGGGGCAACTTCTTAAAGTCTGGAAGTTTTCGTAAGCTCAGTGTAAACTCTTCCCCTGAATCATTACATATATTACATACATATATACAATTAATTTCTGTTGCCTTAGAGCTGTATGAGCCTTGAGGTGCTATGTGGCACACTTAGAGGAAGAAACAGTCATTCTTCTAAAATATTTAAAAGTGTGAGTTGATGTGCCAAGGTTAGTAATCCAGGAGAGTTGTTTATGGAAATGTACACAGTAAGTTTGTGGCAGAGTCAAGTGCTTACGCTGAACCTTGGGAGTCCCAGCCTTTTGCTTCCACTGTGATGACAACCTTCCCTTTATCGTGCTGAAGGAAAAGGTGCTGCCAGAAGTACCGGTAGTGATGGCCTGCAGGTGCTGTGCAATACAGTGTATGTACCCAAAGCCGAGGCACGTGGCAAATCTTTGAGATGAATGTCTCAGAAATTGTTTCTGTTTCTTCCATTATCCAGCTATTTTGAAGAAATGAAGTACTGTGAACTTGCGGGATTTCCATATTCAGTTGATCAAAATAATTTAGGGCATCTCTTGTCAAGGCTGGTGAAAAGTGACTAAGATCTTAAAAAGACTTTGTGAATAGATTAGCTATTTTCCACTTACTTATTTGGGAGCAAATTGGTGTCCAGTTGTGGGAGTTTCATCTACATCTCTCAAAGAAGAAATTTAAGGTGAAAAATGTCAGAATTAAAAACACTCAGAAAGTGATTTTCAGTATGCAGATATAATCATATTGAGGACAAATCATTTTCTGCTTTTGAAGTGAGACAGATTGGAGCCAGCATCAAACTTTAAAGGTTGAAAAAGAGAAAACAAAGATGATGCTAATGATTTTTCAAAGGCTGATACCTTTCAGCTAGATTCACCTTGCTAGTACTTGTGCTGAAAAATACGTTGAGTTGAACCTTGTCTCTTTACTTCAGTTCTGTGAGTCTTCAAATAGAATAATTAGAACTTTACTTAACATTGCAAAAGTGCATTTTAAAACTTTTTTTTTCTCTGTCATTTTTTGAAAATCTTAGCCTCTTTCTGGTAAATGAAAACAGACCAACTACATTGATACCTGGAAGACTTCCAGTTGCCTTAAGACCAAGGCACACTGAAGAATGATAGATAAAGGGAACAGGAAGACCTGCCTGGCACTGCTGTCACTGGAACTTTTGATGTGTTCTATGCATGAGTGTTTATTGAAAAAAGGCTTCAAAAAAGGTTCAGCCAGTCCATAGATTCTCAGAAAAAGCTGCCAACAACAGTGACGTCAATGTCAGTTCTGGTGACTGTTTTATGGTGACTGATCTGCTCGTATTTGGACTGAAACCACTGAAGTTATTGGATAGTATAAATTGGTGTAAATCCATTAACTTCTTTGGATCGCTTCTCCTTTATGACAGGACCAAGCCAGAGTTATTGAATAGATGCCCTGTGTGGTTTTAATTTTTTTTTACTGTGCCCTCTTGCCTGTGTGGCTTTGGGGTTTTCCTAATGTTTTTGAGGGTATAGAGTGAAGGAACTCATTTTTGATTTCAGCTACATGGAAGTGTACTTTGGAAAAACATGCTGTCGAGCTTTTGAATGCATAAGAAGTGGCAGGTTTTCAGGCGAGCCTCCAAATCCCTCCCACGTATCTGGAGATTACATAATCAAATCCTGTGTGTGTTTCATGTCGCTAGGACAAAGTACAAACAGCAAACTGAAATTAATTCTCCTTATATAAAAGCAGATTGTTAGGTGCCAAATTTTACAGCATTATCACAGCAAAAGTAGCAGGGAATTTTTGTGGGGGAAGGCAAAGGTGAAGCCTGAATCCAAACGGAACATGGGCAGTAGGTAAAATGGGTCGGTCAAGTCATTTTTCTGCACAACAAGGATGTGAATGAGGGGCAGGCAGGCAAAAATAACTCTTGTCTTTTTGCAGGTGGTCAGAGGCCAGTCTGGCCTTCAAGTCATGAGACAATATTGTATATTTAGAAGAAATTTAAGGCAGTTAGGGAACATTTAAATGTCAGAGTTAGAGATTTTTATTTCTTTTGTTATGTTCCATTTGTGATTTTTCTGTCTATTTGGCAATGGTCATGCTCTACAAATGGTGGGAAATCTCTGTTTTAAAAGGTGTCTGTACTGTGAAAATGCTACATTGAATGTTTCTCTTCATCCAAACCCGTTTTTTTCTTAGAAATGTGAACTTGTGGTATTTTGAAAAACACTGACAAAAATTAATTCCAGCAAGGTTTTGGGGTGTATAAAAAGCAGTGGCAGTTTTTGTCTGTGTCTGCTGAACTGAGCAGTGATGCTCAGTGCCCTCACTGAGCAGTGATGTGCTTCTGGTGCAGCAGACAGCCTGCTGTAGGCATTTTGGTGGGGTCAGGATCCAGTCCCTTCCTACAGCCAAGGCTTTTTCAAAACCTCACTTGGTTCTACAGATGCTCTGTAAGGTATGTGTTGAATAACATATTTAATAAATATCATTCAAAAGTGCTCAGTAAAAGCTATTAGATGCTAACTCATGAGCCGTTACTTTGCCATCTTGTGGTTTATCTCCTCTGCCAGTTTCTGAGTAGGTTTTGTGGTTTAGGTTTTTTTTTTACTAGCTGTTGCAGATTTTCTTTTCTCTGTGCTCTACATGGTATTGTCTGTCAGTGTGATGCCTCTTTTTTCTTCCCAATTCTGATTTTACATTTCTTTAGTTTATTTCAGACTCTGTTTTCCTGTTTCTTATGTTATTCCACATATCTGCAACAGCTGCCTGCTGCAAAAGGTAGGGGCCATAATCAGCAAAGCAACCCAGATGAAAGCTGAAATCGCTCTTGTGTTCCTTTCAGAGATAGCAAGGGCCTACAAAATCCCCTGCATTTAATCCCTTTTCAAAGAGGCATGTGGAAGAAAACTCAAAATTCCAAATTCTGTTCCTCCCTACCCAAAAGTACTGAACATTTTTTCCTTCAGAACTAGCATCTCTAGGCATTGTCTTACAAATCAGAGGTGTATGCTTTTTGATACGTAGCATCAGTGTACGTATATACTAGCAGGAAAAATGAGATTAATGACCAGTTCTTCTTGGACTGATACAGATCCTTTGCAGTGGATCAACATGAATATAGTGTTACAGGGAACGCGAGTAGTATTTGAACCAGAAAAAACACAACACGGCAATCCACTCACCTAAGAGTTAACTGGAGTGATAGCATGGCCTGTGGCATGTAAATAATTGGGCCCTTCCTGAAAATTTGGTTTGGTCTTGTCTCACTTCTGGCTCATCTCTGTTGTGGTTCCATGGTTGATGCACAAGGCATACTCGCTTTTCCCTCTGCTTTCAAGAGCATCAGCTACCAGAAAGACCAATGCATGTCTGCTTGGTGCTCTCTGAGGATGAAAGTCCATATGCTGCAATAAATCTGATGCTTGAAAGTTGACAAAACTGCAGCAGTGGAGAAAAGTTAGTTAATGTTAAACTACTAGGCAATGACAGCTCTTGTCCTTGCTTAGAAAGTACATGCTGGTCTAGTAAATTCCCTGCTTTGGGTTTAGTTGACTGAGATATTTTAGTAGCTCTCACAAACAGAGGACCTATTTGGTTTTGTTGTCTTTTTTTCTTTCACTTTTGAAGAGTGGTTAGAGTTTAGATATTACTTCTATACACAGAGCAATTGCTAGTAAAACATCTTCTGTGATGTCAACTTTGTCGTGTTATAATGAAAAAACCTCTAATGGGATTTGAAGTGAGGAACTACTGTCCTGAGTGAAATGACTCGCTGTATTTAATCTTTTACTGGCAGATTAGATATAGACCTTCAGATTGGAAAATTTCACGTCTGCTTAGCAATTGCTTAAACATTTAATCTGTGGTGTGACTAGATGCATTCCTGACAGGAGCACAAATTGCTAATGATGTGGTTGTTCTTCCTTGTCAGTAGATTGTCTTGGAGGATACTTGATGAAATCATTCTGATCAATGTGCTGCATTAGGTATTATCTTTTCTGATTTAATATATTGTTTTCCTGATTCTCTTTTCTCATATCAACTCTGAAGGCAATGTTGTAGACTGACATGAGGTGATTTTAACTTTTCTATGGTGGCAGTTCACCACTGTTGCTTTCAGTGTATCTACCTAATAGGTTGAGCTCAGGTCAGAATTTGGCAGTGAACGTTATAGAGTGTTGAGCTATGTAAAGCAGAAAAAGCTCAAAAGAGCTGAACTTTGTGAGTTAAATTAGTATTTCCCTGCCAGGCAATTACATGAAGTGTTTATCCAGAAATGTTATGTTACATATGGTCTGACATTTGGATATATCTTTCCAGTAGCATTGGTACATGGAACAATTCTTGTAATCTGGAAGTAAGTTGCTGCTTAATAAATAAGCAGCACATAATGTCAGTATGAATGATTAGAAGCAGACTATAGCAAATTATGACCATATTAGTGTAGGGCTTTATGTGTATTTTGAATTAATTCCCTGGAACCGTTGTCAAGAAATGTATCATGAAAGATAAGGGGAGCCCTATTGTGTCCGTCTCTGACATCCCTGAGGAACAGCAGAGACCAAATTGTTTGCTGCTACTACTTAGCACTGTAGGTCCTCCCTTGAATCTGGTCTGAGACTACAGCTTCTAAGGGAAGCAGGCTTTCCTAAAAAAAGGATCCAGATATTCAAGGAAGCTGAAGATGTACTCATGGTTTTGAGAAAAGACAGTATTTTAAGGGAGAAGATTTGATTCTGGAACTTTTCAAGGTTAAGTAGAATAGAGGAAATCTACTCTGCTTTTCCTGTCTTTCTTAGATTCTATGACCATACACTTTTTTCTTACAGGACTTCTGCCTCATCCTGTACTGAGAATGGACTGGTGCCAAGTGATGCATCAGACAGTGCAGTGACAGAGAGAGTGTCTGTAGGAATCCAGACTGATTTGTTGGTGAAATTAAAGATTGTGTATGGAATACGTCAAGGGAGAGTTGGGATGTGAGGGCAGAGAGTCCAGCTTCATTCCAATGCAGAGTGAGCAGTCAACAGCCTGTCCTGGGTGACACAGTCAAGTCAGAAATTTCATAAGCAAGAGAAGATTAATTTGATTTAGCTTCAGGTGACTGAGTCTCAGTTTAGTCTGTCACCACTCTTTCCATGCACAGTCAGTGGAAAAGAGTGAGGATGTCCAGAGTATGACTTGTCTGTTCTATCCCAAACATCTGGTTTAGGAGTAGACAAATAGCCACTAAACAAATGCACTTCTCAAAGTGGGGTGACTGTATGACTAACTCTGAATTAGGCATCTAAAAGTAACAGTATTAGGATTGTGGCCCCTAAGTATGTGCTCTTCTTTTTCTATCTGGAATCAAGGCTTGGAGTCTGATCTGCAGAGCTGTGGAGTAAGCACAAAATGGCACTGGGATTTTAATGATGCATTTACTTTATTCCTTTGTCTCTGTTTCTCATCTGTAATGGAAATATGAGTACCCCCTTCAATTTTCTTGTCTGTGCTGTACATAATTTAACCTTGCACATGCTCTCTGTGACATGTCTTTTGGATTGCATGTTCAGTGACCTTCCCTCTTCTTACCAATTAGACAGGTATCCCTGTTCTAGGTTTGATATAATAAAGTTTTTTATTTGCCTGAATTCAGGGTGGCTGCATGACTTGAGGGCGATCAAGTCAGCCTCAAGGCTTGACTATTATATGCAGTGACTGTGTCCACGTAACTGGTGAAAAAATACAAATGGGAAATTGCTTTTATCCCTTTTTTTCAGTCGCCCATAGCTCATATTAAGAGCTAGAGAGTTGTAAGATACTGGATCTGAAACTAATTACTGCTCTGGGGCTGAATGTTGCTTGTCCTGGGCTTTGAGCCAATGTAATTTTGGGAATAAGTCCATGTTTGGGACAAGAACAAAACATTTCTATATAATTTTCATTTAAAAGTAAATTTAAGACTTTACTGTGGCTGATTTGAGCTATTCCCGTACTCAGATTAATATGGTAAATCACAATAAAGATAGATGGCAGTGTTTTGGAAGCTATAGCTTCACAGCAAATAACAAGATATCATACACTGCTTTTTATCACTCTGGAAATGGTACCTCCTATAATGACAATTTGCAACATATTCAGTTGTTATAAGATGCTTCTTTAATGAGTTTGAGCTGACTCTTCTGAGAGCAAGTGCCAATTAAAGAACTCAATTAAAGACTAAGAATAAACGTCAGTTAGATTTGCGATTGCAGTTACTTTCTTCAAAGTTTAATCTATCTTTTCCCCCTCTTCTTGCTTCTTTTTATTTGCCTGCTGTATAGGACATGCGAGTGTGAGTTAAGAGGTTTTTAAGGACAGACAAAATACCTGGAGATATACTAGGTTTTTAGGTTTGAGAAGCTATGATGTTTAGAGTCTAGAAAGCAATTACATGACTGCATCTGAAGCGGATGTATGTTGAGTAAGGTATCTTGTGTCTGTTCTGCCTTAAGACTTCAAGGAGACTGAGCCTGTGTGCTTAGGGCCAGCACTGCAGCTCAGTACTGGAAGTGCTCAGTGGCTCAGATGTGTGTATATACGTGCACATGTGTTTAGCTGTGTGTGTTCATGGCTTTTTGCATACATGCACAAATGCAGAGTTTCAGTGATGAGATATTTTTAATTGAATGTCAGGTACTTTTCAGGTTTAGATGGCAGTCTACATATTGCATTGATTTTAACACTGTGTCTTGGTAGCATGGTAATTTGGTTGCCATGTGAATACAAATCCGCAGGGGAAAAATGGAAAGCCTGTTATTGTAGTTTACAAAGTGTCCTGTGGTGTTCTGCAGAAGATATTTCAGATTACATTTTTGCATATTAAAAAAGCAGGTGCTGCCCTTGAAGTCACAGATGTACGCATACAACTCTCTTATAACTGTTCACCACAGAATTCTCTTGGGAAAAACTGTCAGCTCATGGCCTAGACGAGCGTACAATCTACTGGATAAAGCACTGGCCTGATGGATGGGCACAAAGAGCAGTCGTCAATGGAGTTGAATCCAGTTGACGACCAGTCACAAGTGGTGTTCCTCAGGGCTCAGTGTTGGGACCATTTCTCTTTAACATCTTTATTGATGACCTTGATAAGGACATAGAGTGTAATATTGGTAGGTTTGCAGATGACACCAAGTTGGGTGGGAACATTGATCTGCACAAGGGTAGGGAGGCTCTACAGAGAGACTTGGATACATTGGATTGATGGCTCAGTGTTAGCAGATGTGTTTAAAGGTAATTTAGGTGTGGTGTTGGAGGAGATGGTTTAGGGGTGAACTTTGTAGAGTAGGGTTAATGGTTGGACTTGGTGATCCCAATGGTCTTTTCCGGCCTGAATGTTTCTATGTTTCTGTGAAAACACTTGCATTAAATTTTCTGAGAAACCAGGATAGGTTTATTTTTCTTCTCATTTGTGTTTCAATGATTACCTATTAGCTATTTGGTAAATACTTTAACTTTAGATCACACAGCTCAGTAGGGGAGCAGAAGGAAAAATGAGAGATCCTGGAAAGGTGTCATTTTCACTGGCATTTATTGAAATAATTTCTGTAAGGGAATGAAGGTTCGACTCTGTCTGCTCTGCTGGGCAGATGTCAGGGCTCCTCAGAACTTGAGTCACTATTTTAAAATTATTTTTTCCAGATGAAGAGTTGAGCTAAAGCTCAAGCTCTCATGCCTGATATTTACAGAACATAGCACATCCTTAAGGTCATTCCATCTTTTACCAATTCATGTGGCAATATAATGTGAGTGTGTTTTGGAATGGTGAAATGCATACACCTTGGTGCAAAGCTGCAGATAATGCTTCACCCTAAGTTTCAAGTGTGTAATGTCAGATCAGCTGCGAAATGATGATTATGCTGCTGACATTGTATTTATCTGTGTCTTTGAGTAAAATTGGTTTTCTTTGCTGTAGGTTAACCCAGCATTTCTGCTGACTGGTAGTGTGTGCCTGATTCAGACAAATAGTTGCCTGCCAGCAACTAACCTCTGGGTTAAATTTGTGTCCAGAGTGTCTGGAATCACAGGCAGTCTCACTTGGGGCACTGGTGCCTCTTTTGGTGGAGAGCATGACAGTAGTTTGACTGTTTTGAAATGACAGGCAAAACAGTTTGCTGTGGCAACAGCTAGTATAAATTGCTTGGGTCTGTAATGATATTGTGTTTCTATCTGTAAAAGCTTTTACATTTATCATGTAAAATCATTATCATAACTAGTGGTAAGGGAATCATAATGTGAATTTTTTTTTCCTGATATTTTTCTTCCCATAAATGTGTATTTTTAAATGATGAGTATTTTTTTTTAAAGTCTCACAACTGTTTATATTCCCTTCTGTCTACCTTTGGATCTAGTAAGGCAGAGTAAATTAAAATTAAAGTTGTGTACATGTTTATTAAAATGCATTAAGGAAAAAATGTTCGTGGTGCTGAGTGCCACTGGGGAATTACAGAAATGCATAAATTTCAGTCTGAAGTTAATAGGACAGTGGCTTTGTTCCTTTTGTTGCTACACGTGCTAAAAGTGGGGCACGAGTGACAGAGACAAAAGCAGGCTGTAGTTAGGGTGTTAATGAAACCCTCTGGAAATGGGTGGTGAAGCAGTCCAGGTGGTGAAATTTTGCTGCCTTACATAGAAATGCGCTTGGGATGGAGGGAAGCCAGCCCCTGCTTCGGAAGGGATGCGTGCCGATACGATCGCATCTAACGCGCGTGAGCTGGCTCTGCGTCGCTTAATGGAGAAAGGTTATTAAGAGAGAAGGTGGAACTGGGAAACTTGAGTACCGTGCTCTCAAGTGGCAAAAGGTGGTGTTTAATAACAAAATGGAAAGGTCAGCAGTGAGAAAATGAGCAGTGATGGGAGTTGCACAGCAAAGTGCCGAAGTGCAAAGCAGGATACGCTTTTTAAAGTGTGCACTGTAGTTCCTGTCTCATCTTGTGTTCCATGAGGGCAGACATATCGTATGTTTATTGAAAAAAAAGGTTTTGTGGAATTAATGCCTTCATATTTTTGTTTATATTACTCAGAATATTCAGGGCATGCTTCTGAAAAAATGTTGGCAAGCCTTGCCCTGTCTTTGTATTCTAGCAGCAGAACTGAAATGTCCCATGCATTTCCTTGCCTTTTGGTGAGAAGCACTGGACCAGCTTGATTTGGCTTTAGCTTTGGTTCTCCGACCGTGTGTTCGTCTACGTGAGCTGAGGGAGGTGTTTGGTTGCAGACCCAAGACCTCTGAGGGAGGCTCCTGGGTTGTGCTCTGGCTGTTCAACTCTACTGGGCTGAAACCTGCTCCCTGCCAAGGAGTCAGAAGCAATGTCAGCTCTTGCGTGTGTTGGACTCACAGGGTTCCATTCTAAAAGTCTGGTTCAAAAAAACTTGGAATAATGAAAATGGTGTTTTAGAATGAACTTTTGTCCATGAAAACCAGTAATGTCATAGGGAATGTTGTCCCTCATTGGAGTCATTTTGTATTCCAGCACATGTCTGCTTGATATACCCCTGGATATCTGGCATGTGAAAAAGTTCTGGGTCCAGTTGTGATTCTTGGACTGGATTCTGTTGAGCACTTCATGAAAAAAAAGGAGTTAATTCTCTTTCAAGCATTGGCAGTGTTATTTCTGTGAGGACAGTTTTCACTGTCTCTTGTGCTGTAGCATGTCTTGAGCACACGGGCAGGAGGGACAAGAGGCGTGCTCACATGCGTACTCGTCATCACTGTTGCCAAGTGCAACAGGAAACTGGAAAATCTTAAAGGTACCGTATTGGACTAGTTGTTCCTCTTTGCTGGCCTTAGATTTCCATTTAGGTAAGTGAAGGGAAAGTGACATTCTTTATGCCAGGATACTTTGACATAAAGAACTAGAGTAGACCGTGTTCTGCATTCCGTTATTACATTCTATTTTACTTACATTTCAGGTTTTTTTAGAGTACTGTAATGAAGAACCATGCTTTATGTTATACTCAAAGCCAGGGAAAAAAAGCTCAGTCAGTTGAGCGTGATGCTAACAACACCAAGGTCGTGGGTTCAATTCCTGTTCGGTCCCCATGTGTTGCCTGATGTAGTCGAGAGGTGGCGTCCCTGGCGACAGGGAGGCTGGATTAAAATGATCTCTAAGGCCCCTTCCAGCTTAGGCCATTCTATGATTCTATGATGATGATATGCACAGCCATATATTTTGTGTAAGGATAGGGATGCTCCTGAATTAATAATAGCACTGAATCATTGCTCTCTAAGGCCATTCTGAATTTTTCATGTGATATGGAGAAATTGTCTTTTCTTCTTTAGTTTCTTGATTTGAGGGGAAAATGGATATATGTTTGCATTTTTTTTCTTGTCTTCTGTTATCTTGATATACGAATAAAACTTTTAAACTTCATTTTGGTTACAGTTAAAGCAAAACCTAATAAATGCTGTACTAGAATATCCGAAAGATGTTCATGAGATGAACTTGAGAGGGAAAAGATTTATTAATTGGTATCTCTTCTGTTCTAAGTGTAAGGAGATGTTAAAAAAGAGACTTACATATCACATAATGTCAGATGATTTAATTTGCTCTCATGTCTAGTTAGTTGGGAGAGATTACTGTGAAAGGGAAGGCAAATCCTGGAAAATGATCCAAAACTAAAAATCCTGGATACAGACTGTATTCAGCCTCATTCTTTGAAAAGTTATGTATGTGATTTTCCTTCTAGAAGACAAAATAAATACAGCTGCTGCTCTGTGTTGTAAGTTGACTGGCTGGTCAGGAGTAACTGTACAGAAATGAGCATTATTTGCCACAGAGGGCTACTTCTATTGGTGAAGTGTCTCTGTGTCTCCCACCCAAAGACTGAGAGCAGAGCCTGGAACAGAGTCACGGTGTAATTGGAGCTTGCTGAGAAACGTCGCACCCGTCGTTTGCCTGGAATTGTACGCAGAGAATACTGTAGCTCCAGGGGAACAAAGATCACATCCAAGTTTTTCCAGCACCCTAGCCAAACCTGAAGGAGTTTACCATTCCAGCCAACTGCCTCTTGAAAGCCTTCCAATTTCCAACTTTCTTTTCGTTTCATAATCACTGTTAAAGTGTACTGGAAAATCATCATTAACATTTGTTATTCCAAGAACACTGCAGGCAGTAACACAGCTGAGAGGCATTTTCATTTGGGGTTGATTAGTTTCTGCTTACACTAGACACAAAGAACTGTAAAAAGGTACAGGTAAATCTTCTGATTTGGTCTGATACTGATAAGTCTTTATGGTGTCATTGCGTGATGTTTGAATGGCATGAGCTGAAACTTCTAGTGATGAAAGCAAAGAAAACCCAGGGAACTAGAGGCCAGTCAGCCTCACCTCTGTGCCAGGTAAAATCATGGAGCAGATCCTTCTGGTAACAGTACTAAGACACATGAAAAATAATGAGGTGATTGGTAACAGCCAGCCTGTCTTAACAAAGGGCAAACTATGCCTGACTGATTTGATGGCCTTCTATGACAGAGCTACAGCTCTGGTTGATATGGGAGGAGCAACTGGCATCATCTACCTGAACTTGTGCAAGGCATTTGACACTGTCCCACATGACATCCTTGTCTTTAAGATGGAGAGACACGGACTTGATGGATGGCCCCTAGGTGGATAAGGAACTGGCTAGAAGGTCACACTCAAAGAACCGTGGTCAACGGCTCAATGTCCATGTGGAGACCAGTGACAAGTGGAGTTCCTCAGGGGTTTGTTCTGGGTGTAGTGCTGTTCAGCATCTTTGTCAGTGATGTGGACAGTGGATCGAGTGCACCTGGCCTTCTATGACAGAGCTACAGCTCTGGTTGATATGGGAGGAGCAACTGGCATCATCTACCTGAACTTGTGCAAGGCATTTGACACTGTCCCACATGACATCCTTGTCTTTAAGATGGAGAGACACGGACTTGATGGATGGCCCCTAGGTGGATAAGGAACTGGCTAGAAGGTCACACTCAAAGAACCGTGGTCAACGGCTCAATGTCCATGTGGAGACCAGTGACAAGTGGAGTTCCTCAGGGGTTTGTTCTGGGTGTAGTGCTGTTCAGCATCTTTGTCAGTGATGTGGACAGTGGATCGAGTGCACCGTTGGCAAATTTGCCAATACCAAGCTGTGTGGTGCCGTGGACTCACTTGAGGGAAGAGATGCCATCCAGAGGGACCTTGACAGACTTGAGAAATGGGCCAGTGCAAACTGCCTGAGTTTCAACAAGTCAAAGTGGAAGGTCCTTCACCTGGGTCAGGCCAATCCTGGGCACAAATACAAGCTGGGCACAGAGTGGGTTGAGAGTAGTCCTGAAGAAAGGACTTGAGGATATTGATAGACGAGAAGCTCAACATGAGCCGGCAGTGTGCTCATGCAGCCCAGAAGGCCAACCGCATCCTGGGATGCATCAAGAGGAGGGTGGCCAGCAGATCAAGAGAGGGGATTCTTCCCCTTTCCTCTGCTCTTGTGATACTCCACTTCAAATACTGCATCCAGTTCTGGTGTCCCCACCATAAAAGGGATGTGGATCTGTTGGTGCGTGTTCAGATGATCCAGGGGCTGGGGCACCTCTACTATGAGGACAGGCTGCAGGAGCTGGGATTGTCCAGCCTGGGGAAAACAAGACTCTGGGGGCACCTTATAAGTGCCTTCCCATCCCTACAGGAGGGCTGGAGAGGGACTTTTTAGAAGAGTGTCCAGCGAAAGGACAAGGGGAAATGGATTTAAATTAAAGGAGAATAGATTTAGATTGGATCTTAGGAGGAAATTCTTCAGTAAAAGGTTGGCAAGGCTCTGGAATCGATTGCCCAGAGAGGCTGTGGCTGCCCCCTCCCCGGAGATGTTCAAGGCCAGGTTGGATGAGGCCTTGAGCAACCTGGTCTAGTTGAGGGTATCCCTGCCCATGGCAGGGAGGTTGGATTAGACGATCTCTAAGGTCCCTTGCAACCTAAGCCATTCTGTGATCGCACATCTTGGAAACTTTACTGTAAAAACAGATACAGTTCTTGTTATTACCCAGTGAAATCAGCCTATACAATTTAATCTTGTTTTGGCTTGAAGGCTGTAAAAACAGAAAACATCATAGTACTTTATTTATTTATTCATCCCAGTGAATTATTTTAGTCCCAGTGCTTGGCGCATCCCACGTTTTAGAGACATTGATGTACAGAAGTCTCAAATGGAAACTTTAGTACTAGATTTAGCCATATGGTTTTTCAAATGTAAGATTGTATCATGGCTACTTTGCATAAATTATAGTGATTTAAAATAAAGCCTAAGAGAACTGATAATAATGGTGAGGGATTGCTTTGTTCAGCCTTGTTTCTTTTCTCTCTGTTCTTTCTTAATCTTCGGGTTTTTTGCTTCGTTTGACTAGAGGCAGATGAGGGAGATCCTCTTAGCTGAGGTATCCATTTAACTCTTACCATCTTCTGAGGGGATTATAATAACATAATCATGTTTAAAGGAATATTTAATTACTGTACATTGTCGTGGCTAATTGCTGCTAATAGAGGGAAGCAGCCCACCAAAGTAAAAGAGAAGGGCTGAAGTGTAATGAAACTTCAGAAACTTTATTTCAACAGTTTTTAATAGGTTCAGTGTTGGGGCAACTTACTTCCTGGTCTGTGCCTGGAGAATACTGTTTCTGTTTCTCTTCCCGCAGATGGCATCAGCTCATTTGTACGAGTTGATACACCAAAAGCCAGAGCAACAGCTTCACTCTCCCTGCCAGCCAGAGAAATAGCATCTCCGGTCCTGCTGGTGCCACGGAGGTGGTGTAGGCGAAGGAGGCACAGCCGTGCTCTTCCCCACCTGCATCACGGCCTTGCCCTTGGCATCTCCCTCAAGCCCTTGACGTCTCCCTCAAAGCCTTTCCCTCTCCTCCGGTCACCTGCCCTTCTCTTTCCTTCTGCTCCCTTGGCAGTTGTTTTCTCTTCCCTTTCAACACGCTTCCTGGAAGCCTGTAGGGCTTAAACATTGCTCATTGCTTGCGTTCTTTTAATTTCTTGATAAGCACCTTTGTTATGATTTTGTTGTTCTCCAGCCACCAGGCAGTTGCTCCGCAGTGTCAGGTTGGAGGTGGAGGATGGCAAAGAATTTAAGTAATTTGTGTAGTGCCCAGTCAGCTGCAGCTTCCTCTGTGGCATGTCCTGGACCAGTCTGTTCTTTTCTTACCTAAAGTCACTTTAACCAACTAAAAAAGTAGTAATAAATCTTCAGGGACAAAGAAACATGTATTGATTTAATTTTTACATGTACGGTATGTTGTTAAACAATTACGTGACACTGTCTTGTTCCTTAATGACAGTGGTGGTTGTGCACTGCCAGTGCTAGCCTGTGGTCCCAGGGGTGATGGGCAGGAAGGAAAGTAATTTCACCAGATTATTTTAAATCTAAAACAAATGTTTTACTCAGTTTAGACTTTAGGCTGTTAGTGAATCAGCATCAGAGTTTTGGCAGTGCAAACTTACCTGACTTTCATTGTTCAAAAGGAAGGAAATAACATCGTATTTTTCTGATAGAATAAGCACATTTTCAGACCTACTCTCCCTGTGCTGCAGCCCACGTGCGCTACTAGACAGGCAGCGACTGTGTTGGTTTTTCCTGTTTGTGTCACAGCAGAAGCTTTGATGCATGTTGCTCATAGTTAATTGCACCCATCCTTCGCCTCCTTGTGACGCCTCTTTCTATCTCAGTAGGCTCACTAGTTAAAGAAACTGTTGGGGTTTTTTGTTAAAATTTTGCCATGAAAGATTTAGTCTGGTTTTGTTATCATGTGTTCTGACCACAAGTTTGTAGCTCTTTCTGAAGAATTGCAGCAGAGTTTGGTGCAGTTTTAAAAAGTTTGTGGATGAGCAACTGGGATTTTCTGAGGCTTTGTGCTTAATAATTTAAATATTGCTATTTCTGAAGATTTTATAGAACTTAGGCTACAGGCCCCTAGGTTCATCTGATCTGACCTGCGTATGAGTCATAAACCAGTAACTTGCATGTAGTTATTCTTAAATTGAGCCTAAGTCTCATACTGGACTAAAGCCTAAAGATGTTTGGCTGAAGCAATCTTCTAGAAAGAGAAAACATCAAAATAAGTTGAGTGCACATTCCTTGGGTGTTGAGTTTCAGTGCCTAATTATCTTCCCTTCTTTTTATCCAATTTCATAATTAAGATCTTTCTCCTTTCGTTTTCCACTGTTTTAGTTATGTCATGTGCTAGATTAGAGAGAACTTTTAGTATTTATTCTTCTTCTCCTGTGAAGGTACACGTGAACTACAGGCACCTCCTGGTTTTCCTTTTTGATCAGCAAAATGGTTTGCATTCTGACTCTCACCTGAAGGCATTTTCTGCAGTCCTCCAGTTATTCTTGTAGCTCTCTTCTACACTCATCTAGAACGTTTTTCTTACCCTTTTAAAAAATGCAAACTGAGGCTGTATTCAGTATTTTTTTTCTCTCAGTAATGCTTTTTAAGATCTTGTTTTGAGTTTTAAAATCTTTCCTAGGCTTTAGCCCAAGTCCAAAGCTGATCTATTTTACAGTCCTTTTCTTTTTATGGACATATTTGAATGCAGCCACTGTGGCTTTGGGAACTAAGTTTCTCGCAGTGTACAAGGTGAATCTCATTGTGATCTCCTGGTGGTTGTCTTAAACTTCAGCACAGTCATGTATCAAATTAAGAGCAAAATGGACTTTTTTTTTTTCCCCCCACTTCTTGGAAAGATTGAGTTTATTTCAATGTGATAAATCAGAATGCTCATTATAATAAGTGTTATTTTGGCATACTACTAAGCAAGGAAGAGAATGCAATCTGAAGTATATTTGTATGCACTTGTAACTCTGGTCTTACCCAAATTCTCCAAAATTGTGTGAATTCTCTTAGATACATGATCTCTTAGCTGAAGTGTACCTGAGGCTGACACTGCTTTTGCTAACCAACAAATTAGGTTTGATTTAAATATACATCTGTGTAGATATATGCATGTGTATGTATACGTATTTTATAGACATACATCTTTGGTTCCTAATCCTGAGAAGACAAAAGCCCTGAAACTTTCGTGAGGTATCACACAGTTTGGGTTTTTACAGGATGGGAGTTAACGTTTTGCATGACTTAATGGTCCTATGGTACTGGGAAAAAAATGTGGTCTTTGAAACATGAAAGTTCTTTTTGTGGAAGGAACATCTATAGTGAAAGATTTTTGATTTGGACTGTCTATGAGACTTGTTCTTAAAAGTTGATTTTAGAGTGCAGGGTAACTGCTGGAAGGAGTGCCCTCTTTGAAGGGTGTGGTGAGTCACAGAGCCGACTGCGAGCTATGGAGAACTTTTTTTTTCAGATTTCAATCATTAAATTTCTGGCTCTCCTTTTTCTCTCTTCTAAATAGTAGAGTATTGCTTGTGTGAGTTTAAATCTATCTTTGACTATTCCATTAAAAATGGGTAAACCTTTCATATTATGGCTGGTTTTGCGATACCTGTCAAATACTAGAAAGAACTACTTGTAACACTAAAGCAGTGTGAATATATTCTTCTCATTTGATGGATAATGCCCTTTGGTGATAAGTTACTAGCATCAGATATTTGTATATAATTTGATCACTTTCTTCTGTAACACGGTTTCTAGTGACAGATTTGTAAGAACTTGTTGCCGTATTGAAAAAGACATTTGTTTTTAATTTGTACAGTAAGTTAAGGCTTATAAGATACTGAAATCTTATGGGCACACTGTGAAACTTCATCCATTCCAATGCCCCTGTGGGCCAGCGGTGGTGGTCTGGAGTGATGCGGTCCCACAGGTGGGTTATGAGATGCTCCGAGTTGCCTAATGCTTTTCCCAGGAGGAGCTGGGGGTGGTCGAGCTGCAGGTGCACACGAAGCAGTACTTTCTTCTGCATGCAAGCCCGTGAGCTATTTGCTATTCCTCGGAGGAAGGCAGGGAGCCGGCCTCTCTCAGCAGCACTTGTCTTCTTCTGGCCACCTTGTGCAGGGTAACCTGCCCAGGTGGCCTTTGCCTCTCCCCATGCCCATGTTCTCCTCCTCTGATTTTTGTGCAGGCAAGACAGTTGGATGTGTTTGAAGGCTGCTGTTGCTGGGGAGGAGGCGAGGGAAGGGATGTGGAGAGGATGCCTGTGGGCTCTGTGGGGCTCAGGGAGCCAGGTGGGCAGCTGCCTCTCCCAAGATGGTTCAAAATCCCTTGTCTGGCCTCTGCAGCTGCTGAGGTTGGATTTTGCTGGCCTTCTTTCAGCTCCTGTCTGGAGAATAACAATTTATCCAAGAGCAAGTGCTTTTTGCTAGTTCATGCTTTTTATCAAAAAGATTTTAAGTCTTCTGTTGGTTTACTGCTTCTGCATTACAGCCTTTTGTAACAGAGGAATCTTAAATAGTTGCAACTTGACTGAAAGACGTGGCATTTGGCTTTCCTTTCCTTTCAGCCCTGCAAGCAGACTGTAAGCCTGCATCAGGTTGTTGTTACTCGCTGACCAGATAATTTTGTATGCCTGAAGGAAAGGAATACTGGTCTGTTTAGGGGCACTGTTTTGTAAGTTGAGTTCAGTTTCATATTGCTGGTCCTGTTATGTTGACTGAATGTGCATTTCTGTACTTTAAAATATATACAGAAAAATTACCTGTACTGTTTTAAAATAGAAAATGTCTGTTTCTGTTTATGGTGATGTATTGTGCCATTTCATAAATCATTAAGATAAAAGAAAATATATTTTGCCGTTTTAAAATGCTGATTACACTTTACTTAATGAATTGCGTCTTGATTCAGCTTAATGGAAAAAATATCCTGAAATGGAAACCAACATTTACTAGCAGTATCTATCTAATGGATGATTTTTTCTTTTGTTCTAAGTAAGATGCAAAAAGTAACAGAAAGACATTCTTTCTAATTCATAGTCCTCCTTTCAAGTGAGAACTCCTAGGGGTAAGATGACATTCCTAGAATCTTCTCCAAATCTGGCTGCAAACTGTTAATTTATGGAACAATCAAAAATACTTTCCCTTGAAATACCTAGGTTTCTTTTCCTTTGTGGCTTTGATAGTAATATTAATCCCCCCTTCCAAAGTTGGGGGGATTTCTGTATTCTTCCTTTTAAGAAAGATGATCGTGTTTATTCCAGAAATTATGTCCAGGTCACAGCAGCATGTTGGGCTGCTCATCTCAGCTGCAGAATCCAGGGCTATGAAAAGGAAACTCAGAGAGCATAAAGGATAAAAATACCAGTAGAAAGTACATTTGTAGGGAGGTGGGTGGCCGGGAGGAAGCAGAAGCGAAAGGGAGAAAAGATTAAGGTGATGAATGGTGAAGGAATAAGGAAAGCTGTAAGCAGGAGAACCTGTCCCAAGGATAAAAAAAAAAAAAAAAAAAGTTCTATTTTCATTAAGCCCTATGTCTTAATTTCCAGTTTTTCTGAGCTTTCACAGTGATATGAAAGGGGAGTGAGGGAAATGTAGAAAGCCTGGGATAATCACAGAAGATAAACATAGTGGTGCTCACATGTAGTCTTGCATAAATGCAAGAGAATGTATATCTAGAGATCAAGGGAATGTAGGAGAACTAAAATTGAGAGGGTCACACAGGGAGAGCAAGAAAATGATAAAAACCAATGTGCTTTTTTTAGTAGCATGCTTTCAAATTTGACAAATTGGTAGTGAGTTGGAATTTGGGAACAAGTAAATTCAATGGATTTTAACTTTGATAGGGAAAATAACATTCCCAGAAGTTTGTCTAAGATGTGATAGATTTGAATCTTTAATCTGGTAAATGCTTTTTAGGACTGGTTTGATTTTGAGTTTGTTGGAGTTTTTTTAGAAGTTGTTACAGCAAGAGATGTGTGCATCTGTGAAGTATCTGGAAAGTTCCAAGTTTTTGTAATCTTGACCGTTTAAAACACTCTGGCCTAGACTTAACTTGTTTACGTTCAGCTGCAGTAACTGGTTATTTAATCACATATAATCTTGGAAACTCATCTGTCTACAGAAGGTTGTGTATTTGTTTTATAATACTTAATTCTTCTATAATTACATATGACAGGCTGTGTTCCTGTGTTTAGCAATGGCTTTGGGGCACGGTGGGAAGAAACTGATGGTAAATGGATAATTCCTGACTTCTTGTGTACAAACTTCTCAAGCTGCTTTATCTGTTTTAATCCAAAAGCGGCCCTTAGAACCAAAGTCTAATCCCAGAGCTGTGTTGATGCTAATGACTTGCATGCCAAAAAGAGCCACTTGTGTGAAGAAGGATAAAAATCTGAGGCCTCAAGATGGATTTTGTTTTACAATAGCTGCTTAAGTATGTAAACTTGGTCTTATTAAAAAGAATGAGAAAATCTTTGTATACTGCTGGATAATCATAAATGTTTTTGTGCTATTCTTCCTTTCTTTCTTTCCAGATTTGAACATGGAATTCAACCCATCGGATCATCCACGGGCCAGTACGATATTTCTCAGTAAATCGCAAACAGATGGTAGGTTACTGAATTTATTACAGTATTTTCTATTTCAGTTATCTCTAACCCTTTGTTAGAATGTATGTCTCGGAATATGTATTTCCCCTTCATAAAACAGAGGCATTTATAGACATCAAGTTAGAATTGAAAGAAGTCACACCTTTAGGGTTTTTGTCAGACCAGTATTACAAGGTACAGGTTTGAGTCCTGTCATGCTCTAAAATCTTAAGTTCCAAGTAATAATTGTGTCAGAACTGCAAATATGGATAAAGCTCAACATAATTATATTTTAAAGGTATTTTCTTGAGAAAATGCCAGTTTACATTAGCTAAGACATCAGTCCAGAGTTTTCTACAATATAGCAGATACTGTAAATGAGTTCAGAACTGGATTTTAATTACAAAACAACCCCCAACCCACCCAAACATTGGCTCTTCTTCTCTCATTATGGGTTTGATATAATCATATATTTGTTTGGGGTATTTTTTTTTCTTTCTTCATAGACAAAATGGTCCCTCTGGAATTACATCTGTTAAGCAAGCCTCTTGATAGAGTTAGTAGAATAGAAGCCATTTATTCTGTCTCTTTCATTCCCTGTTGGATGTGTATGACATGTTGTTTTAGAAGAAGATGAATAATCAGTGCAAAACACATTATTTTCTACCAAGACTTTCAAAGCAGTTTCTACATTTTAATTCTGATTGTTGAGTATGAATTCTTTGTCCTTCTTTCTGCTGCCTATAAATGCCACTTTTTATTTACATAGTAAATTGAAATGTCAAACACATAACTTAAAAATAATGTAGTTTTCACTTACTATGTATTTTTTGCTAATTTTTGTGCATGATTGGAACAAAGAGGATATACATTTAGGTCCTAATTGAAGAGTTGATTATGTGAGTACCTCTTTTGCCCTTAAGATTGCCCTTCTGAATTCAGCCCTGGTTCTGTCAGTGTCTTATGATGTGGTTTTGAACCTGGTTTACTGTTTTAATCTGATTTGTGAGTCTGTAAAATTAATACGATAGTATTTCCATAGTATACTGTATTATGAAGACTGATATCTATTTTATGGTAGTTTTATAGTGCTTTGAGACTGTATAATCCCATGTGGATGCTACCTGTTTCTTCTTACAGCTTGCTGAAAGAAAGGACCAAAAAAAATCCCAAGTTCAGTTAAAATTTTAACCAGAGCTGATGATTATTCTTATGTGTCGTAATAGTTGTTAACTTATTGCAGTTTAGAGTTAACTGTAAGCATTTTTTTTAATGGCAGTTCACACTCATGCTAGAGTTGATCTATGAAACTTTGTTCTAGTTTAAATAATATGAAGAACATATTTTTGAGTGAGAACAATGCATTCAGTGAAATAACATGGGAATGTTAACAACAAGAGTGTAAGATCTGTTCAGCTATCCTTGATCATGGTGGAAAAAAATCCAAAGCCTGTTTTGCATGTACAAAAGAAAAAAAATTTTGCAAACATTTATCTACTGGTGAATTGCCAAGAACCGTCCTGTTCTGGTGGGCCAGCTCACGGTAATAAGCTTTTTGCCTGGTTGTCCTTTGGGGCCATTGTGGAACCAAGTGAGCTGTAGGAGTTACAACGCTCTTCAAGGATGTTGCCTAACACCAAAATTCAATAAAAGGCTTGTTATTAAGGGGAAAGTATAAGAGTTTTTAACGGTGTGTAGGCTTGTATTCTGACGGCCTGCTGTGGAGTCTGGGGACCCCCAAGACTTCTTAAGACAACATGGGATGGGAATGCTGAGGTGGCCGTGTTGAAAACACCTAACTTGGGCCTCTCTCCGTTGCTTGTGTAGTACTGGTCTGGCAAACCTTCCTGTTGACTGTAAGTGAAAATATTTCTGCAGACATTTAAAATACACGTATTGCAGAGTTGAAGGGCATCAGGAGTCAAGATTTCATCCAGGATCCGACTGTGACTCTGGAGCGTGCATTGCATGTTTGTGCAGTGGGAAATGGCCAAGTTCATTGCTACATGCTAGAGTGACTTGGCAACTTTACCTTCAGGCAGTTCCACGTTTGGCTTTCTAGTTGCCCGGTACTCTTTTGGCCTCACTAGTAATCTTGTAGTACAGTCCTGGCGTAGGAGCTGTGCTTGAGCTGCTTGGGATGAACATGAATGAAGAACAACAAGCTGACTACCCAAACATAAATTAGAGACAGGACATGGCATCTCTGGATAGCACATGATCTGAATTTGCCATTGTTCTGTGAAGCTTGGATGCCATACTAAGCATCTCAATCTGTTCTGTCCCTCTTAGGCAGTAGGGTGAATGCATCGTTAATTACCTGAGATTTCAGTAGAAAAGTTGAAGACACAATAGAAGGATCTGTAGAAAAGTTGAAGACACAATAACTATTGATTTGATTTCTATCTAAAATAGCTTTCCTAAATATTTCCAACTGTGTGGGAGTTTTGTAGGTGATGAATCTTAAATGAATAATTCTCCCTGTTTAGGGAGAATTTAGTAAATAATCACCTTTTATGTTTTGAACTTATATGAGTGCTTTATGCAAGTTCTTCCTTGTTTGCTGAGTTTGGCCTGTAAGCAGGGTGGTCTCGGTGACTGAAAAGCCATTCACAGTCTAGTGTGCAGTTAAGCGGAGGTTTCCAAACTTTAACACTCCAAATGGTGCAACTTCCTTTCTTTATAATGGCAAGTTGGCAACAGTTGCTACCTCAGATTGCTGGTAATAGTCTTTCCTATAAGTAGGTCCCAGCTGTCCACTTCTCCTAACTTGAGACTTTACACATTCAATGTGCTGGCTAAATTTTGCAGTATCAGTGCAACGATGAGCTTCAGACAAAGAAGATTTTGAAATTGGATTTATGCGATGTAGGTAGAAGTGAAAAGTGCTTACTCTTTAATGTTAACTAGGACTAGTGAATTATTTAAAAATTCCCAAAATGCAAGCCATTTTTATTAATGGATTTCGTCTTAGGTCATGATATGGATAACATTATGATAGTCAGTAGAAATCACACAAAGAAAATTTGTTACAGCTCAGTGAAAAATACATACATACACACACGCATGAACACACACGTGTGTGTGTATACTTCCTCACTCTCTTTTATTTTGGATAATTTTTTTTCCTACTTTTGTGTAAGTTCAACAATTACAGTTGAAAGTGCCTGCAGAAATATGAAGGGGTTATTGACCTTAAAATGAGGAAAACAAAGACAATTTGGCAGCATCTCAGTCTCCAATTGAAGAGTTCTGTTCCAGCTTTCAAGTTTTAAAATGTTAGAAAGTAGCTGTTGAATTTTTTAAACTGACTGTAAGTCTGTTCAGCTTCATTTCATCAAAAACCCAAGCCTGAATGTCCAGAGCCTGGAGCTGCAGTTAGGAGTTTATGCTACAAAACGATAATTAATTATAACACTAGGATCTGGTCTGCTGACAACCATACTGTGCTGTGTGAGCAGTGCAAAATGTCTTTAAACTGACTGAAGCCAAGTGATGGAATTACTTCTTTATGGTATTTTTAGCTTAGCAGAAGTGGACTTTTGCCTTGTGTGGAAGCTGCCTTTCCCTTTCTTAAAGCGAGGGTTGTGATCACAAAAGAGAGCGGTTTTGACAACATGGGTTTCTGCTTTGCCCGATTCCCCATCGGCATCTGATTTGGGAAGAGTTGAGTCTTACTCTGTGGCAGAGAGGGCCAGAAGCACAAAAGCACAGCTGCCTTCTTGTGGTTTGTCACCGCAGAATCCAGGCTAACTGAATTTCTGTTACATGGGGAAAATAGGGGAAAGGAGGTCAGCATGCTGCTCAGAGGAATCTGCAGCACAAGAAGCGAGGAGCGGGTATAGATACATTAATATATTCTTGATGAGATTGGAAATAACAAGTGGGAATGAGCTGTGAGTGATTCTTGCTTTGGTAAATAAGTGATTGTTCTTTCATGGGGAATTGAATAATGGATGCAAGGGAAAACACAGAAAAGGGAGAATTAAGATAGAGGAAAAAAGGTGCTTAAAATGGAATTTGGAGTCTATGTGCAGGCTGACTTTGTAGGATTCCGTCCATAAGAACTTTGTATGTGGTGTAATTGTTGGTGATTAAAACACCTTAAAATACTTCAAGATTCCGCAGTTAATAGGTGTTAAGTTTCAGTTATGTACTCTATTTGGTTTACATGCAGCTTATCAGAATTGTTTACTGCCTGTGCATTGCAATATGCAATACTAGACAAATACTTTGGCTATTCTTAGAAGTGATTATCTACCATCAATTTGTTGTTTCCCTTTAGATTACTTATGTCCCTTGCTGGTGATAAATGCAGCGTGTGGAACTTTAGTACAGCGTTTTAGCAGGATTTCAAGCAGTTTAACTCTTTACTAGATTATCAGAATGTTCCTGTTCTTGTTGAATTCTGTTTCTTATGCAATGTCCATAATTGTGGATCTGAGCATGTACTAAGTGACATGGCTAACATCTGTCATGTGTGATTCTCCTTTCTGCTCCCTGGGAGGAAAATTATGTAAGGATTTTTAAAAGTTCTTTCGTATGTTCTTTTCATTTTATGTCTGCATTAAACACAGTTATTTCACAGCATTCACACATACAGCCTTGTTTATGTGAGATTGCTTGCTTATAAATATTCACAGATAATGGCTTCTCATCCAACAGGGAATGGACAGGCTATCCCACCACTATGAACACTCTTATTTTGCTAAGTGCATTGGGTTGCCTAGCTTTCAAATCATGGTGCACCAAAGTGCATTTAATCACTGACAGCATGAAACCATTGTTATTTTAATGCTGCAGTTTGATTTATGTGTTAGTTGCCTCCAGACTTGTACCCTAAATGCTGTGATATTTTCACTGAAACAGAGCTCCACAGGTTCTCTATGGGGTGAGTTAATTGGGAAAGTGCTATAAAAAATTAAATAGAGTATATTTAATCAGCTGTAGTAAGCATTTGCCTGGCAATTAAGACCCTATACATTGATACAATCTCCCTTGTTGTTGCTGTTTACTTTCCGAATATTTTTGGCTCATTGTGGCTTTGACTGGCAAGCCTTGCTTGTGGTGACTGGTTCATACCAAAATAATATTATTTTCATTGTTATATCCAACATGAGTAATAGTTTAAGGCTTGGCACCTGATCATTACAGAAGGCAGTGCTGTAATGCATATAGTTGCAAGGCTCCTCTATGGGAGTTAGTGCACAGTAAGCTATGATGAGAATTTGCTAACTCCGTGGTGTAGCTATTTAGGTGCTTTCATACCTGCAAGGTAGTGTAGGACACTTTGCAGCAAGGTACCTTGCACGAAGGCCCTGGTGGCTCAGGAATAGCCACACAGAGAACTGGTGACGGATGGCTAATCCATTGCTAACTTAAACTGTAGCTTACTGCATATTCACTTTCCCATGCGAACCAACGCCTGGTGAAGTACCCAAATGGATGAGAATTTTAATCCATCGCCACACTAGTGAGCATAAATGCCTTTATGCGTACAGATATGTGTTCCTGCTGTGTTTGATATATAAATATAGTTGGTTAGTGCAAAAGCAATTATAATGTTGCACATAGATAGCCTCCTATTCTTTTTATTATAAATGGTGTATAAGAAGCTTAATCGGGAAAAATAGTCATGTAATATTTCTATCATATTTTGTGTTTTTGCAGTGAGAGAAAAACGCAAGAGTCTCTATATAAACCACGTAAGTGAAAATGCCTCGCTATGCAGCTTTCTCCTTGTTGTCTATATTACACAGTAAATAACACATGATTTCCATATTGCTGAGAGGGTGCTATGCTTCGAATGTCTGTTCTGCAGCAGGATCCAGAGGTATAGGTCTTGGCTGTTGAGTTAGTAGAATGGATCTGTTGGTTTGAAGACAGTATCATGTTCACAACCAGTGTACGTAGGTAACTGGTAACTGGGACAAAGAGCTACACGCATTTGTATGATTTAAAAAATTATTACAAAAGCTCTCCACACTTTAAATTACATTTCTGTGTTTTGGCAGAGAGCTGCGGCATTTTGTATTTACACAGAAGATCTGAAGCGCCTGTTGATGCATGTAAATGTGGATTGACATGTGGACATGCTGAGTATGGAGATGAGCTTTTGATCCACTTGTGTACCCAGGGCGTTTTTCAGTTCAGTTCTCTTGGAATGAAAATTCTCGGTGAAGCTGAGAGCAAATTGCCTGTGTCCTGCCCTGGGTACAGGATCAGGCTCTTTGCCCCAGTTCGCATTATTTGTTCTACTGAAGTACCTGGAACCAGTGCAGTTTCCAGTCTGTTAAGTCTTGTACTGAAATATCTGGAGTCACACCTCAGTAAAATTGAGGAGGGAAGGAACTAATTTTCTCCCAAATGGTATTTGGCTTTAGGGTGAAATGGCATGAAGGTCTCAAACTTTTCTCTATCTGGAAATGTAGGTTATCATTTCATGAATCGTTTTTAAGACGGTACAGCTGCTGAAACAAACAGGTGTGGTGTATAGCCTTTGCATCACTTCGTGCTGGGGCGAACGGTTGTGCAGCTCCAGGTACACTGAATTGGGGCACAAATGCATGTAGATTCAGCATGGCCAAAAGCTCAGAGAGATCTGCTCCTACATGTGATTCACTGCAGGGCTGGTCTCCACGGAAGGGAAGGGAGGCGTGGAGACAGAAACAAGCCACCAAGTTGGGTGAGAAGGCAGGACAGTTTCTTGTGTTGGCAGAACTGGTTAGTGCTGAGTGTTTCTGAAACTACTGCCTGACTTGAAAAGCCAGCTGAGATTTTCAGTTTCCCAAGAGTTAAGATTTTGAGAGGTCATGAGATACTATGAGGCTTGTAACAGCCTTAAAGTTGGCCCCACCAGATTAGCAGATATTCTCAGTCCTTCTGAGAATATTCTCAGTCCATTCCCCTGCAAAACACTTCCGTTGTTTACAGTGCAGGTGAGGGTGGTTCACAGTGCAATTGTATTGTTACAAAATTACCTGTAAAGCTAATGCACTGGGTTCCTGTAAACTTAATAATGTGTGCTCAGTAACTTCCAGCATACTTTTTAGCCTCAAACTTCTTAGCCTTGGAGAGTTGAATGCAAAAAAAAATAAAAATTTAGGCACTGCAAAGCAAGGTGTTAACTGAGCTTCTGTGACAGTCCACCTCATGTCTTAGATGAAAATCTTATGTGTCTTGAATCATTTCACATTGTGTAAAAGATGTGTTCAGCATTAGGCAGGATTTCTCTGGCAGATTGAACAAGGGCAACTATTACAGATGCTGCCTGAAGAACTCTATGGTAAACCTTGCTATAAATATTTATAGGCAACGCTGGACTCATTGCAGAAAAGGCAAAGGTGATCATACCACTGAGGAGTTGTGTTGTTGAGAGTTCGATGTTGTAGCTTATACAGTTGATACCCTAAGCACTCTACCTCTTCCTAATTTATTTTTTTTTTCTTTCCAAGTATCGTTCAGAGCGTTGGCTAAGGTTACAGCAATGTAAACTTCTCTTGGTAGTCTGGTTTACTGCTACTTTAAATCTGATGTCGTTGTACTTATAAAGTACTTCTTCTGAATTACAAAGTTAAAAATAACCTTTATGAAGATGAACTCCTTGCCGTGGCTTTCTCTGTGTGTGTCCTTACAAGCCAGATAAGTTTTTTGGCCAATGTCTGTAGATGAGCTATAACTGAAAATGCAGCTTGTGGTATTTGTTACTTCATCACCTCCTAATATTCAGTCTACTAAAGCTGACACAAACTGGTGGTTATTTTTGAAGCGGTTGCTGTGGCCTTTAACTCACAACTGTGTGTAGGTTTGTAGACTGGAGAGAACCATAGTAATTTTCCTGTCCTACCTTGTTTGCAGATATTTGAGGAAATAGATAGATTTAACAGTTGTATGTGACAAATGATGGGTAGTATTTACATGATAAGCAAATTTATTATATAAGCTATTGTGTGATTAGTTCGTTTCCACCACTTTTCACTGTGGGCTAAGTGCACTTCTGACCGGAGCCGTTGCTACTTGTCTGGTTCCCTGTTGGTGTGAAGTGCTGGGTCCCCACATCTGCTCTGGAGGAAAAAAGCCAGAGGACATAAATTACGGAATGTTGTTTTGTCTTCCTTTTACAAGAACTCTTTGCCATAATGCAGCGCTCTTCTCTTTTGTGTCTTTTCCATAACATCATCTTTTTTTATTTTTATTTTTGTAAGTCTTTTAGACTTACTCTTTTTTTGTGATAAATAACCAAGATGAGTACCAAAGTATTTTTATCCTGTTGTGCAGTATCTTATTGGTTGTTTTGCAGTGAGAGTTGAACATATAGGTGATCAGCAGTGATCAGCATGGCTGGCTAACAAGAGAAATATCAAGAAAAGTTGTGCTTTTTTTGTTTTTAACTGCTTATCTAGGTCTGTGTAGTAACAGATGAGAATAGTAGTTCATACAAATACAGTTTTAAAATGTTACTTATGAAAGAAAAAAAATTAAATTAATATTGACTTCTTCATCTAGAAGTGCACTTTCTCAGTATAGTCATGCCATTGGCCTTGACCTTTCTTCCTTTGTTCTGTTTGTAGAATATTTTAATTGACTAAGTAGTTTCCTTCAATCCCGAAATACAAATAGTGGATTCCAGCTTTGATTTCCTGCTCTTCGTCAAGCGCTTGCAGTTGCCACGTTTCAGGTTCACCTTGTCAGTAGGTGTGATGGGAGAAGCCAGCAGCTGTTCTTTTTTTGGGGAAGGGAAGACAAGTGGGAAGGCAAGTGGGGGGTGACAGGGTGCTATGGAGGAGCTGTCATCTCTCAGTCTTCCCCCAGAGCCCAGGGAGACAGACGACACGTTGAGGATGGTGTTGGATCACTTGCATCCTTGTAGGTGCTGGAAGATACCTACCTACAGTGTACCTGGCATGTTTACTTTCTTCCAGCCTTTTTAATTTCTACTCATTGCAGCAGACTCTACTTCCCTTTCCTGTTGAACTGGTAATTGTTTTTTTTCTTACAGCTTTAATGCTGCTGCATTGTGCACTTGTCTTTTTCTTTTAATCTGCTTAGTCAAGCTGCTGAAGGGGATAAAGATGCAGACTGAGATAGAGGCATTTCCTTTTTCAGAGAGGAGAGATTGCATCTGTATCTCTGCCTGTACAAGGAAAGCAAACAGGAAGACATATTTTATGTGTTTTGGAGGAGTGGGTGGAGATAGAGTGATTTTATTATTATTGTTTGCAATAGCTAGTTGTTTCTACTGGGTGATTTATTTTTTTTTTGCAGGAGAAAGGAGTGAGGCAGGAGAGGGAAAAATTGTTTTCGCCAAGTTCTTCTAGCAATTTTCCCTTTCAGACAAGATGAAAATGCTCTGTTTGCCAAAGTACTTTCTTCTCTCATTGACAAGATGTGCGCTTAAAATTGAATCTGTGTTTATGAGCAGTAATGCCTAGAAAAATAAGGGGTATTTTTTGCATATTGGAAAATTTCTGAAGGAAAATAAAGGGAAGTAATATTTCTTTTCTACAATATATTTTTTTTCTTGTGGACGACCCTTCATCAGCCTTGTAGCCACAGCTTTCTTTCATTTTGTTTAGGGATGTGGACTTCCACTGTCTCTTACCCAGCAACTGAATGTCCAAATCCAGCAGACTAATACTAATACTGTTTTTATAATTCCAAGTAGAAAAACTTAACATATGTATATAGACCAAAATTTTTTCAGCATCCTGGGGGAAAGGTCGTGGGCATCATTTGTGTCAGCACCCCATTCCCTGTAAGTGACCGTGTGACTCACATCAGGGAGATCTTTTTCCCAGCAGCAGGATTGCCTCTGGGCTCTAGTGGAGGTTGCAGTGGCCTGTTGCTGTGTGTGGTGTGGCAGAAGCAATTTCTGCAAGTCTTTTTGCATGCTTGAAATGATGTATGGTATTTGCTCCCCTGTAGCTTGCAAGTCTGCTTGTCAGATTGGATAAAGAGGCTGTTCTGCTTCCCTACTGTAAAACTCGTAGGCATGTGACTGGTAATCAGACACCTTCAGGTAACGATTATGAGAGTAAAGATATATGCTGAAATGGGAGCATATTCTGAAAAATAGTTTAATCTGTAAAAAAGGCATTAGCACAACATAAAAAGTGAAATGTTGTTCTTAAGTGGACTACCTGAGGCTGACTAGCATAAAAGTTTATAATTGCTCTTCAAATTCTTTAAGATATTTTAATTAACATTCCTTACTCAAAGAGAAGAACAAGATAAACTAGAAGATAGATTAGAGGCTCCTCAGGTGCTCTTGAAGCTCTCCTAGGGATTGCTTAATGTGGTCTTTGCTCCTCTCCATGGCAAGATTACAAAAAGAGGTCTAGAGGGGGCCTTTATAGGCCATCTGGCCCTTCTAGCAGATTCCTTAAACTGATGCCATTTCTACTGGATGCTGTTTAAGATGCTTTTTCAGGCTTCCAGTAAGTTAGAAATGAACAAGTTTCCTTTATCAGCTTACCTAAAGTTACTGTTTGAAACGTTTTTCTTCCTGATATCTTTCAGCCCCTTGCTGCTTTTCCTGTCCTCTAGAGTGAAAAATTTTACCTCTCGTGCTAGCCTCAAGGCAGTAAGTTTTATGAGATGACAAACTTTTTGTAGGGGGAGGAACCAAAGACAACTTTTAAGGTAGAATGAGAGCATTCAGGAGACTTCTTTTACAAGGTTGCCATACAATACCTGCTGTGCTGGGAGCCAAGTAAAGTCCCTCTGGTCAAATTGCACAACACTGGCAATTATGCACTGTGCAAATATGAGGGTTTGAGCTGCTTTTAGCGTTCAAAGAAACATTTAGTCTTTTAGGTTTGTAAAGCAAGGTGGTTTATTGTTGGTTAAGTACGGCCTGTATGTTCTGAGATGAGTTTACCAGTTGTTGCTGAGCCCTGCAAAAGCTCAGTGGTGTACACTGACGTAGTTTTCTGTAGTTGATGTGAGTAAGGACAAGCTTTAAGAGTGAAAAACTTGCAAGTACAGATCTAGTCTATGGCATCAGTTTTGGACATTATCAAACAATGGCAAAATTAATCAACTGAGGAAAAGATTGAATTATGTCCTAGACCGATGAAGTACAGTGGGTATTATTTAAGAATGGTTGGACCAGATTCTTTTTTTATTGTAGATATTGGCAGAGAAAGGCAGCCATACAGTGGCACAGTTTCCTACAGCTTTTGTTCAGGTGAATACCTCCATATCTACCCACTAAATGTAGACAACTGTGTTGTAGTATCAAATTAAGCAAGATGAAAATAAATGCAGAACTTTGCAGAGCCGTGCAGAGAACTGTGTTGCATGACTTGCTTGATTTTGGAAACACTTTGTTGACCTGTAAAATCATGTTTCTTCTGTGAAAAACATTATCAGAACTAAATTGTGTCCTGAAGCAATAGAAGATGCCCAAGATAGGATCCTTTTCCAAGTCAGAAGCAGTCCTGGTATTTTTGCTTGCTGTTGTAATTTGGCTTCGTATGTACCTGTATGTGCCAGTTTTGCCTATCAGCATTTTGGCCAGCCTCTACTGCCTGGAAGCTGATGGGCATGTCTCCACAGACGAGTGTGAGCAGGCCTCAATTTTTCCATGGGAGGAAATACTATTTAATAGTACCTCTTAAAATCATGCAGTAACTTACCCCTAGTTTTATGGAAGAAGAGACAGTACTATCATTATTCAGGACAGAGGCTGCAAATTATCTCTTGATGGACGAGTGCAAAAGAGCACTGAAAAAGCCTGAAGCTCCTCTGCCAAACTGGGAGCAGACTGGCTGAAGGCCAGCTCTGGTACAAAAGCTGTATAGCTTCATTAGGAAAATGTCGTGCCCAAATGAGCAAATCCTGCTGAGCACGAGGGCAGGGTGCCACGCTAGTGCTGCTGAAGAGCTTCCAGAACCAAGCGGGCTGCTGCCCCTCTGGTCAATTCAGAGCATGGGGTTTGGTCAGCAGGCACTCGTCTGTTTGATGTTTCTCCCTCAAAACACTAAAATGACTATTTCAACAAAACAAATAGTAACATGTTCTCTTCCATCCCAAACGTAGGTTTAATTTCTGAGTGATGCAAAAATGAAGGCTCAGACAAATTAATCTTTTTTTGTCTCCTCACTGTGAATTAGTTAGGAATTTGTCGTGATTTCTTTCATAGCGGGTACCTAGAAGCAGTTCTGCAGAGCTTATATGATTTTAATGGCAAACTAAGACATTGTATTTCTGATAATATGTATTTTATGTAAACTTCAAACATCCTGAGAGATGTGTTTTGGAAAGTTCCAGGATGAAGCTGAGAGAAAAATAAAGCAGTGTGATATTCCCTTAGTACTAGCTGTGCAAGAGGGAAAGACTCCTGTTTTTAAGAGCTAGAAACACCTGACAGTAATGGAAGTACGTTGCATCTTGTTCCCTTAGATCTTGTTCTGTAGCGCATGTAGAAGTTTAGCAAGTTATAGTGCAATTTTTTCTGTTATACATCTTTTCCTGTAAAGAAAGAAATTACACAAAACGGCTATTATGTAATCATTGTAACCTGTAATGTCAGCATTTCTTAAGGAATGTCCTTGGTTTGATTCCACCAAAAGGAATCACAAAATGACAGAAAATTGGTAGAGAATTGATCTCAAGAGGTTGCTCAGTCTAGTTTCTTGCCTAAGAGCAGAATCCTGCCTCTAAGCTATTCCTGCCATAGGTTTGTTTTACCTCATCCTCACAACTTTCACTGAGGGAGATTCTATCACTGCTCAAGTCACTCCAGCTATCCCTGCTATGAGAAAAAGGTGATGGTTTGGGTTTGTCTTTTTGCTGTCACCTCCTCTCAGGCTTTTGTATCCAATTTCAGTTTTCTGTAGTTCAAAATGAGCCAGCTCATTCTTATCCATCCACAATGGTCATGGAGAACAACCTTCTGTTCTTTGGAACTCCCTTCAACATGACTTAAGGTCATTATCGTTGCCTTTTTTTCTTTTTGTTTCCTCCCCAAACTTCTGATTAATCTCACTACTTTCTCCTCATGACTCTTTGAAATTAATTAATCTTTCTTGAAATACAGTGATGAAAACTGGGTATAAAATTCCAGCTGAACAGAGTGGAAGGGTGCTCTACTTTGTTGCATACATGATAACTCTATAAATCCTGCATGATGTTTTCATTTTTTTATAACAGTCCTCTGCAAATTCAGTAAAAAATACCTTGATTCTGTCATCAGTTATTGCTCAGTATTTTATGCTGAGTAGACCAGGTCTCTGTGGAATGTCGCTTACTCCACCCTTCCAATTTGAAAGTGATCCCTAGGTAACCAGAGTATAGTTTTCCAGGTAGTTTTTAGCTGCACATTTTCCTCGTTTTACCCTTTGGGAATGTGGTGTAAGATGAAGTCAAGAGTCTAGCAGAAGTTGAGAAGTATGACATCCGCTGAGTCTCAGCCTGGGTACAAAAGTATTACTACTGCAAGTTGAAGTACATATAAAAGTGAATCCCACTTCATATCAATGAGGTGGTTTTAATTTGTAAATACTTGTCAAGGCTTCACATGTGTCCTATGCTCAATGTCATGTTTGCATGTAGAGATTCACAGAAGAAGTTACACCTGTCCTTTCCCCATGTCTGCCATAGGGATGGGACAGAAACCGAGAATTATCCCATTCGTGTTACAGAGGTTGGCTAATTTCTTCAAAGGCTCTATATTCTTTCTCAGTTCTGATTTTTCTTGCTTAGAGCCTCTCTGACTTAAGTGGAAGATTTTTGTGGTGAGCTGTGATGGATTGAAATGTGAAGGCATTAAGCTCCTGTACAATTTTGTTGTGGACTTCACCCACTGAAATGGAGACAGAAGAGGATTTCTATGTAGGACGGTGCTGAATACTGAGGGGATGCTCAGTAGCCTCTTGTCCTTTGCAAGGATAAAGAAGGTTCCTGTCCAGTGTTTCATGGAGGTTCAGAGAAGCCTATTTGACTGGACTGTGGGACTTCAGGTGTCTTGCACCTTAGTCAAGCTAGAGTGCGAAGCTGAGGGTGTTACTAATTTGGAAGAGACAGAAAATCTGTTACATGGCATACCCTATGGCTGCAGCTGGACATCAGAGTTAGAAGCTGGGACTGTTGATCTACTGATAGGTTAGTTGTTCACGTGACACAGATGTGAATATATACCCAAGTTAGTAGGTTTGAGGCATGAGACGCCACATATTTTCCTGAAGTGTGAAACGTTCTAAGCCTAATGAAGTGCAATGTCGGCTGAAAAACCATGGAGAGTTCTGTGATGTGGCAGTTTCAGAAATAAGGTGCACGTCTCTATTGACGTGTATCAAATATTAGAGTGCTGTTTACATAAGAAAATTTAAATCTGATAATGGTGTTGCTACAGAGTTGTTTTGGTTTTTACTCATGCTTGCCTTGAATGAATCCAGTCTGTTTATCTTAAATATTACCTAAATCTTTAAAACATGTTGCCACTTTGAATGTAAAATTAAAACTTTCCATGTACTTTTTCTTTTTTTACAATACTGAAATATCTCTTCCTTTTTTCCAACCACTAAACAGTCTCATCTTCAGCTTGTTTTAAGTTGCTTTGCCTTTATCATGCCTGTGGAAGGTACTCAACAGACTAACACAGAAAATTGAACTAAACTGTGGTAGAATAAAAGCTATAAATCACCAGCCTCTCTCTGTATATATCAATGTGAGATAATACATTTTATGGCATTAATGCTACCAGTGCTTCAAAATTTTCAGTTTGTTGCCTTGCTAGCGTGTAACAGTTTGGACTGTAGATGGATTGTGAGCTTCCAGAGTATTACTAAATACCTTTCCAAACTTCTGAATAATTTCTAAGAGGGAATAATTTTTATTTTCTTGGTAAACTTTTTCATTTCTAAGAAAAGCAGTTCAGCCTACGATTTTATTGGTCGAGTGAGGGACCTTGACAGAATGTATTGGTGAGCTTTCAGATAATTTGAACATAATCTCTCTACAATTCTAACAGCTTCAGAAAATTTGTTGGGGTTTGTTTTGTTTTTTTCTTCAATTAACAGATGACTTTAAATGCTCTTTCACTCATAGCTGGGAAAAATAGAAAGATGACTCAGATGCATGTAGTTTTTACAAGGAGTCTATCTGTTCTTTATCTAATGAATGCTGCGAAGAAGTCTGTTGCCTATGGCAAATGACATATTCATGAGATTATGGACTGCTGGCACTTGTAATAGTATCTGTTCTGGAAATCAGGCAGGGGAACCATGTACTGAGGAAGGAGTCACAGGACCGTAGCCTAAATACTCAGTTGCTCTGAGCTGGCAGATGCCTGTGGACTCCACTGTTGGTGTTGACATTGGTCTCCACTGAAATGCTGAAAGCAGCGTTCATTGTAAGGCGAATTAAAATTTCCGTATTGATGTGCCAACTGAATTTGCACCCATTCTGTTGTAAATTAAACATGTAATTTGATTAGTCTTAACTTTTCTGACACCAGTTCTTAGTCAAGTTATTTACTAGTATAGGTAGAATAAGCAAGGATAAAGAGCATAAATGACTATGATAGCCATTAGCTGATACAATGAAACTGTTTTCTTTAGATCGGTGGAGTGCTGGCAGCTCTAAATAGCTGAAGGAGAAGGCCCCTCAACAAAAAATCTTCAGAAATAAGTAGCATTGTCAAATCGCGTTTTGTGGCTGGGTTATCCAACATTTCCCCATGACGGTGAAAAAGTAGAACTGAAATCTGTTGAAAACTTTTTTCTGATAAGAGATATATTTCCTTTTTATTTTGTGCATCTACTTTCTCTTACATGCTTTTAGCAATTTTTTTTTTCTGTCTAATAACAGTCTATTATTGATGAATTATTTTTTCTGAATTTATTTATATTTATTTATTTATATTTAGAGGTTTTAGTGGTTTTACTGTAAAGATCTCTTTCCCCTGCTTCATTCTGTGTAGGGTTGTTTTGTTGGGATTCTTTTTAATTCTCTTTTCTCCAAGCATGGTTTTCTATCTGTTTCTAAATCAGTTTTCATTGTTAACACATTTTCTGTTTCACTCTAACACTTACTCTTTTGGAATGAGGACAAAAACATAGGTCTTATTCATCTTTGCTTTCAAAGTGTATGTATGTATTCGAGTAATTCTACACCAAAATTTTTGCGTGGTTTTGGGGAGTGAGGGTCAGAGGAGAGGCTTGGACTCAAAAGCATTGCTCAAGGCTCAGGCAGGGATTGTTGTGACTTTTACGCAGGCAATTATTTCTGAACTTTCTGAACTGCTTCAAAACATGATCACATTACTGTGTGCATCATTGTGAGAGACAGAGAAATTTGTTTTTTCTAAATTCTTACATCTCCTCAGAAAAATGCTTTGGTATTACATAATTGCCATTGTTCTTTTGCATATTGTTCATAGCATCCTCCTGGGCAGTTGAGAAGGAAGTACAGTTCCTGCTCCACTATTTTCCTGGATGACAGCACAGTCAGTCAACCAAACCTCAAGTATACCATCAAATGGTGGGTTTGATACTTTTTTTTTTCTTGCTAGAACCTACACATTATATATATATATAGTTATGCATGCATACTTCTGAACTATTATGAAGCAAGCTTCAAATGTTTTAGTTTTTGAAGTGGTAGACTTACTTAATCCATTCATGTTCCTGAGACAGTGAACAGGATGAGCAAAGGGTATCACTCTTTAGGTCCGTGCAGAATCAACCTCCCAATACTGCCTGCTCAACAGAAAGTAACAATTAAGGATCTCAAATTCCAGCAGCTGAAATCCTTATGCTTCAGTGTTCAGCTGGGTGCTTGCTTTGGATGAGTCCTCAAAACTTGCTTGGGTGCTTGTTTATTCAGAATTTCCAGATTGCCTGAATGGAAGAACTCCTTTGTATTCATGAGAAGATGCTTGTTTGCTAAGCCTTCCTCTCAATTTTCTGTTTGAAATGGAAATTAATTGCCTCCAGTTTGATTTCCTTATTGAGTAATAGGGCACTGGAAGTTTATTACACAGCACTGAGGAGCTTTGTGTGTGGTGGCTTACCCTTGGGTGACGTCTCAGGTGATCGTTTTAGACTTCACTGGTGCCTTTTTACATTTGGAGAGAAATTAAACTGATATTTATAGAGCATTCTTTTTTACATTTTGTACAGTAAGGGGGGAAAAAGAGAGAATAAATACTTAGGAATTTTATGCTGTTTATTATGATAGCTGATACACTCTTTTGAGTTGTTTGTAGGATGATTACCTTGGTGTACTCAAATACAAAAATTTATTAAGACAAAATCTGTGCTACAGAGATACTTACTTGAGAGACAAATATGTTCAGACTTAAAACACCTGAAGCAATTTGTAACATCGGTGGTCACTGAAACATGTTCTTAATTTTTCTGTTTAGGGAAAAAGGAGTGGAGAAGGGCTTTGCAGTCAGACTGACACCTAATTCCTCCTGTGCTATTTCTGCCTGAAACACAGTCTTGCATTTTCTTGTTTCTTTAATTAGTAACATATAATTCAGATAAACACTAGACAAAAAGGAGGGGTTTTTCGTATTTGAGGGGTTTTTTTTTCCCTCCTGGAATCTCATACTCTTCCGCTCCAAGATTCTTTGCATGCGGATTTTTGTAAGTCCAGCCTTTTGGATGTGTTTTGGGTCCCTTTTTGCGTCAGAACGGAGACCTCTCATGGAAAGAAGAGAGGGGTTCCGTTGGTCGCAGCAGCTGAGAAGCGTTTTCGGCAGGCCACAGTGGCTGACAGCAGCCTCCTGAAAGAGGAGAGAGAAAGATAAGCTGAGGGAGAGCAAGGTGGTGATATTGGGGAGAGGTGTGGGGTGCAGGGCAGGGGGCAGAGCTGTCGGGAGGAGAGGGCACAGGTCAGGCTGGAGGAGCCGGTGCTGGGTGCGGGTGGCAGGGCTGGCACAGGACTGGGGCCAGGCTGCTGATGTGAGAAGGGTTGGAAGCTGCAGAGGGTCAGAAGGTTTGAAAAGGGGTTATGCGGGGTGAGAAACTGGACTCTGGCACGTGAGGGCTCTGGGTGAGGAGTCTTGTCCTCCTCTGCTGTCTGGCTGCACGTTTAACAGATTGAGGGGTGGGGAGATTGCCGGATTATTGCTTTTGTAGTACAACTTCATTTCTTGCCCCCATCCAGGCAGTCTCAGCAGATGAATGCCTATTGCACATAGGTAAATCTATGAGGGATGTATTTTGATGAGCTCATTTATTTCTTCTGGGTCATGTTATGCACTGGTGTGTTTAAAATATTAGCGCATCTACGGGACACCTGCAGCATGGACGGGGTGGCCAGGGTGATGGGAAGCTCCGTAAGCTTCTTTCCTACACACTGAGTGCCAGCTAAACAAGCATATGAAAAGCAGAATGAAACGTGTATCTGAATTAAATCTGTTACAGCTCTGAAGGACTTTCAGATTCTGATATGGATTTCTAAATAGTAAATATTTTCTAAATTTAATTTGACTTTTTGTTATAAAAGCAACCATATGGGCACCAAGCAGAGCTCTGCACATAGATTCTTGCATCTGCTTTTATAAAGTGAACTGGAGCTCCAAGTGTGTTCCTAGGGGCATAATTTGAAATTAAATTTTAGGACTAATTCATTTTGTAAATAGCTTTCAGTCAAATCAAATTCATTCATAAATCTGTTTTTTGTGTTAGGGAGGACTTTGTCCTTTAAATTTCAATGGTACACAGTATCTCTTAATTCCTTAAATATCTCTCTATAGAAAAAAAAATTAAAAAGCATTTATGGTCTGAAAACTTCTAATGCAGCCAGGTAAAAGCCATAATGCTCATCCAAAGTTAGTGAAATATATTTACTTTCAACTAAGAAAAAAAATATTTTTCCACCATCTATTCAAAGAAAAGCCCAACTAGACAACAAAAAAACAAACCCGAAATAATTTAAAATTGTCCTAATGGGGTTGTTTTTCTAAGATGTCAGTTTTCATGTAAAAGTTCTGGAATAAAATTACAGAGCAACCAATTGACTCTTTTAAAAGGCCTTTTATGGACGAGAAAAGGGGGGAAATTTTGCGTCAGTGTAAGACATAAGCATCTTAAAGTGAATCACTGACAAGGCAAATTGTCAACAGACAAATTTGGTGAGCTCCCTCCTCCTTCTTCTTTAGCTTTTACTGGGGTTTATGCTGCTGGAACAAACAGAGAGGGTGCTGGTCCTGCTTTTATCTTTCAATAAAACTCTGTCATGAGTAAAGCATGTGTCTTTCGATAAAGCTGGAATCGGGGGCTGGAAACTGAAGAATAGCCATGAGAAGCCATGTCTTAATTTTCTTGTCTCAAATGTGAGTGAGATCAGTTAGTTGAATACATGATTAAATTCTCAGCTTTCTGTGGATATAAGGACACTTTTTTTCTTTGCACAGAATATAAACAGAGGTACTTTGGTATGTGGGTGAGAAAATGGGAAGTACATAATGCAGTCAGTTACTCAGGGAATTGTCTTTCCTCAGTTAAAATAAGTAACTTGATGCCATAAAGCTGTAGGAGCCTGGTCTGAGTCTGGTACATAAGTAACTATGCAGAAAGACAGCCAAAAGTTAATGGATTTGAATATAAAATTGTAAGCCAACAGTGATTAAACTATTTCATGTTAGACTAGCAGCAATTAGCAAACAATAAAAGAGAATTTCCAATGCCTGTGATGCTTTATCTTCAACCTTGGAAGTCATCAGGAGTTTTATTATTGACTTTAGCGGAGTAGGGCATTAAATGGAAGGTATGTGCAACTTGGTGTGCAGAATATGAGTATTCCTGTGCAGTACTTCATTACTAGTGAAAAGGAGGCACCTGGAGTATGCTGAAAAAATATTATAAAACTGTCTGTCTACAAGTAGTTTTTCTGGTATCTAACACCAAACAGAAGAAAATAGCTATTGAGCATACTTCTTGTAATACATTGTGCTAGGCTGTAAATTTGCATGTTAATATGACAAAGGATGTAATTTGACAGTCATGAGATACTAACTCTGTATTTTTCTTTACAGTGTAGCTCTTGCAATATATTACCACATCAAAAACAGGTATGTGAATAATGACATCTTGTAATGAAGGTATCTAATAAAAACAAACGAACTATCCAAACCCTAAGAATCCATACTCTGTTTTTCTGAAAAAGTTTTTGGGTAGTGACTTTCTTATTTCTCATGCGAGAAATGAGAAACATACTCTTTTGTATTTTTATGTATATAATTTTACTTAGAAAAGTAAAAATTAGAGGATTACATACTGTAAAAATCTGGAAGTACAGTTCAGCAGTAAAAAGTTTTCATGATTCAGTTGGTTTTATGTGCACTGGGCACTTCTGCTTTGCTGCATATGTTGCAATTACATATAGAGAAATCTAAGTAATGTCTCAAATTTATGTTTTTAGCTACACCTAACTGTGTAAACCAATGATCAGTTAATGGATTTTGGAATAAAAACCATTAATGAGATGGTAAGAGTGACACTGTGAATAGGTTTAATTCGAGTTGCCTCACAAACAGGGCAGGTCCTGGCTTATCTCGTCTGGTGTACTGTGTTTTAGATTTCTACTCAGTCAAGTTGATTGAAGTTGAATAGAAAATAGATACTCCAAAAAGTAACTTGGTTGGTACATAAATTAGCTTTCTTCATGTTGAATTGTGCTTTTGTATCTTAAATTCCCTGTCCTCATGATAGGTCATAGTATCATAAAATAATATTTCCTGACATTTCTAAGGAGAGATTGTGTAAATATTTTAAGTGACTTTTGTGTCCACGGCTTTTCAGTGTGTCTTTTCAGAGAACTTGGCTTAGATTTTGATCTAAAATGTCGCTTGGACACTTTTTTGTCTGGACTGAAAAAAAAAGTCCCAAGTAGAACAAAAGAAATTATTCGTAACTTTAAAATTAAGCTGGTACGTCATTCAGGACCATGTTTCAGGTCACTGGAACCCATCACACTCCTTGAAACAAGGCTGACATCTAAAGAGAAACCTTTAGAAGTTCATAAGGGCAGAAAGGCCTAGGGCTTGATCCCTGCTGAAAGCTCTTAGAAAACTTTCCGAGACGTCAGTGGGCCTTGGACTGAAACGTGGCAATATGTAAAGCAAAAGCTGGAGTGAAGTCTTTTTTCAAACTTTTAATCTCATTTCCCAGGAGATGAGGCATTAGTGATTATGCTTGGATAACTTGTTTATCCATCTGTGGTTCCCCTTTTCCCCTTTCTTCCGTTGTCCCTGGGTTAGTTTGGCTAACTAGTCAGTTTTCACTACACTTGACTAAATAGTAGATAGCTTGAAGATAATCAGACTCAAAAATTTTGTGGAAATAAGTTATTTTTAAGTGCTCTGTTAAGCGTCAAGCCAGCTGAGTAAAAGGCTCAGGAGGATGGGGCACATTAGGGACTACAAATGGTGAAAAATTTCAGTAGGGGCTCGTAGTCGAGCGGGAGGAATACAGAGTCAAAAGAAACCAGAGCCAAAATACAGCAGACTGGCTTCATGCTGATTGCCAGGGAGCTGATTACTGTCTGCAGTAAAATAGGCCTGTTCGTGGTCTTACGAAACTTGATGCAAATTTGACCTACTACTAGTAGACAGAGAGGCTAAACCGTTGTAAAATAAAGGGTCCCATGCTGGTGTCTTGAAAACAAATGCCTTCTGAACGTTACCTTCTTGGGAAGCTTGCTCTCTGTCCTTTGACTTTTGGGATGGAGAGGTGATTTATTCAGAAAGAACTGTTGGTGCTTCTCCCTCCTTGAGCTGCTCGGGGCGGGGAGATGTGGTGTGAGTGTGTCCTGTGCCACGCTCACAGGCTCACGGACCTCAATTAGTGACTCTGAAACGAAGGATATGAGGTGCCTGTTCTGTCTTCAGCTGCCTCTGATTTAGGAACAGAGGGAGGATGCAGTAGCAGCATTCAGGGTTACTTGCTGCTGAAACAGCAGTAGCAAAGCGTATGTTGTGCTTCCTGCCATTAGAGGCAAGAAGGAAGTTGTTTTATGTGGTAGGTTTTGGTTCATTATGAGGGATAAGGAGTAAGAAACCACTGTAACTCTTATGTTGACTTAAGGTTGATTTTTACAGGAGTCAAGCATCTGCTTTGCCAGCAAGTAATTCTTTTCAGAGTGTATGTAGTTGTTCCCTTTCTCCTGCACAGTAGGCCTAAAACTAAATTAGTTTTCCAAACTCTCACCCATCCCAGGTTTTTGAGAATAGAATATTCCTTCATATGTTTCCCAGATTTCATTAGACAGTAACATACTAATTATCATTCTCCCTTTTCCCAATGTCTCCTATCATTGTTATATTGATCAGCTTTCTTCCATTTTTGTTGTGCTTAGCTATTCAACAGGTAGTAAAAGACTACACCTATCTTGTTCTTGGATGAAAGCATAAGTATTGCTGTATTTGCTAAATAAACAAACAAAATAAAATAGCCTCCAACAAACTAACTGAGAAAAATGCTTCGAACAGTTAGTAGATTGTTCATTTTTGGAATATGACAATGTGAATTTGTTCTAATGAAGACAAACACCTATCAGCTTGGTTTTTTGGTCATAACAGATTTTTCAAGGGCAGTGAAATGGGCCTTCATAGCATGTAGTAGCTACAGCATGAAGAAATAAAACAGGAAATTCTTTCTTTCTCTCTTCTCGTTATGAAGTTTAATGTAGCTCATCAATGATTCCAGGGAGACTACTGCATTAAGGTACTAGCCTTTTTATGTAGGGGTTAAAGAGTCTGGCCTAAAATCCTTGCTGAATAGGCATTTACTAGTCATTATCTCAACCTGTTTTTTTTATTTTAATTTAGGCACTCTTTTTTTTTTTAAAAAAAAAGAAGGAAACAAAAACTGTTTCTTTCCAGTGTTAGCAGGCTTTATAGCAGAAAAAATGTCACCTTCAGGCACTGAGGTCTGAATGTTAGCTACTACTAAGTACATTTTGTAGACATAAATGCACTGCAAAACTCCTGTTTGCATGCTCTGAGAGACATGTGCTGTTGAGTAAAGATAGAAAACCTATTCAGTGGTTTCTTTCTTAAGAACTCATGGCTGGGGTACTAGGGATGCTATAAATAAAGATGGGATTGTAATAAGTAGGTCACATGGATGCATCTGTCCAGAAAGTGTCTGGTTCTGACTGGTACACTTACACCACTTGCTTTGGTGATTGTTAATGTTCCTGCCACAATTACGTGCAGCAAAAATCTTATATTGCATACTGGTTGTTAGGCTTGTGAAGTTGTGTCAACTTGCACGCTGATCTTGAGCAACAGGGGTCTGACAAAGAAATATCAGATAAAAACAATGAATAGGAATATAATTTTGTCTTTTGTTTTTTTATGTTCTCCTTTTTACTTTCAGAAATCAGTAGTAGAATATTGTTTTCCAAATAAATAAGTGAAGTATGTATGTATTAATTGAAAGATAACTGTTGCATATTTGTGAATGTTCACAATGTTGAGAGTAAAGGAGGAGGAGGAATTCAGAGATTGGAAGGGTTAACATGATGAAATGAAAGAAAAAGAGAGTAAGCTGGGCTGATTTTATTACAAGTTTATAGTAGTACTTCTTAAGCTGTGAAAAAGCTTCACAGTAGAGAGGAGAGGACAAAAGCTGTGTATCTCGGGCATTGAAAGCTGAAAATTTTAATATATTCTGTAATAATGGATTTAATATTACATGTGAACTCACGTTTCTGCAGTGTTTCCGAGCACCCTGCAGCACGAGGAGTATTGTTTAATGATGCCCTTGTGTCTGTGACAGCTGCGTGCTGTTGTGTTCAGGTAATGACACTACTTTGGTTTTAATGCTTTTTTTAGGGATACAGACGGAAGAATGCTCTTAGATATTTTTGATGAAAACCTTCATCCCCTTTCGGTAAGTTCATCTGCCTCTTTTTCCCTTTCATGTGAACTGTCTTTCTGTCTGCTTCGTTTTGTTTCAGTCACCTATTTGGAAGTATTTCTTCCTTAGAAATCCGAAGTGCCACCAGACTATGACAAACATGACCCGGAGCAGAAACAGATTTACCGCTTTGTTCGGACGTTGTTCAGTGCTGCTCAACTGACTGCTGAATGTGCCATTGTCACCCTGGTGAGTGTCTGAGAGGTGACATCAGCCATCTCACAGACCCAGTTTTCTTCCCAAAGCTTGTCTTTGTATGATTTAATAGATCTAGGTGCTGCCAGGGAATTTTTTCTCACCATGGAGACCAAAGAAATCTCTAGATGGGAAGAGATACTACAGTTCTTTTCCTAAGGAAAATAAGTGATGGAAGAAGAGATTGGGTAATGTGACACGGAAGCTGGGGTTATTCCTCGCCCTCTCTGAGTGATAATATTACAGGCCACCAAGGTGACTAATAGAAAACTGTGGTGGCATAAGTGATCTGAAAGAGATGGAATGTTAAAAGCAGGAAAGCTTCCACTTTTGGAGGGTTTGCCCTGCATCACTGTGGGTCCCAGCAGAGCCTCAGGAACAGCTGTAGGTAATTTAATAGCACTAGTAAGAATTCCTGGGCACATGAAGGATTCGGTGAGTGACTGGAACATGTTAGTGATGGCTCTTTTTTACTTGCACTGTACTTGTCTTTCAGGACCACGTCATAGGGTTGAACAATTGTACTCAAGGCTGAAATTTAGCTACTTAAAAATAGCATGACACAAAAGAAGGTTCAGATTTTCAGCTGGGGTTGGATCAGCATAGCAATGTGGATTAAAGGAGCTAAAATGATCTCCATCAGCTGAGAATTCCTTATTTTTTTGTGAAAATTTTATCCTGGAAACTCTTGACAAACCTCTTTAACTTTCAGGCGTGATTTTGGTCATATTCTTGACTCAGAGGTTTTAAAAGAACAAGATGGGGGGTTTTTATCACTGCAACATGTGGTTTTGTAACAGCTTTGTTATGCACTTTAGGTGGAAGAAGGAGAGGTTGGAGAAGGTGGATTTTGAAGCCCAGACCTACTCATTTCCTAATGCTAATCTTTCTCCCTTGGCTTCTAAAATTCGTTGGCAGACTTTTCCCTTTGGAAAGTCAGAATGAATTGTACTAACCAGTAAAGAACAGGCGTATGAGCAAAACAGGGCAAGAAACACCCTGCAGTGCTCCACTCCTACATTTTGAAGTATTACTCTACCTAGTTACTTGACCTAGCCATCACTTGTTTTCTGAAATGATGTTTTGTCTGGAGTTTTTACATAATTGCAGTAAGTACTTGTCCTTCTCCCTTTTCGTCCTAAGTGTTTTCTGCTGGAGGGAAGATAATGTATGTTCTTCTGTAATTTAATTAATCTACTGTCAAATACAGTGGAATCTTGTTGTAGTTTTCTGTTGTTCAGTCTTAGGTTATTTGATTGATAAGGGCACTCCTCAGTAGAAAGGAGGAGAGCTTTTTAAAATAACAGTATCTTCCTGTTATTTCAATGCATGGAAAGTTCTTCACAAATCTTGTTAACCCAGGCATATATTTCAGTATCTTTCATTTGTAACTACTTGCCTCTTATGGTTCTCATGTGGTTTCAGTGCAAGTAACTCTTGGTGTGAACTACAGTGAAATAGAAATGTGGTTTAACTCATTTGTTATACTGCAGAAGCAATTTCTGTAGTTGTTGGTGCTTGGGGTTTTTTTCCCAACACAATGATAACAGATAAATTGTTTTATAGCCTGGTTCTCAAAGCAGCCATGCGGGTGTTTGCGGGTAGACTTGGTGCAGGTGATCAGCGATACTGTTCTGCTCTTCTTGCCCATGTTTTCAGAATAATAGCACCTATCTGACCCCTCTTTCCAGAAATTTATCCAAAATTCTTGGATAAATAGTGTTTTAGAAGTATGAAATTCTGCTGCTGCTATTCTCTGTTTCCTCTGTACTTCTACGCACCACTTTATATGTGAGTGTCTTCAGAAGGAGCCCCAGGGACAGATCGTGTTGTTTCTGGAGTGTTCAAACGTGGAAATGAAGCTGTTGAAAAGCAATCAACCTTTCCCCCTCTCCCCACACTCCTCAAATCTTAGTAGTGTTAATATTGCTATTGAGGAACCTTCCAGGCGCTCCCAATTTTGATACCCTGTCTGGAGAAGAAGAGAGCAGCGGTCCCTGCAGGAGCGTGTGTTTTGCCGTAGTCTGTCCGTCTGTCGGAGAGCAATCTGATAGCCCTGTCTGCCTCTTGGCTCTCCCAGGAGGGTTGCCAGAAGGCAGGGTGTATATCTGTGCAGATCACAGTAGGTTTCGAACGAGATGCTGTGACTATTAACTTTCTTTCACTCACTCTCAATTTTTTTTTTAACAGTCGTAACTACCCCTTTTTACTGCCCATATTATTAACAGGGTCTAAGGTGTGTAGTTGAATTCGCTCACTGGTTTTTTTGCATGTCCTTAGCCAGTTAGAAGCAGCAGTCAGAAGTGGTTATTTAGCCGTGGGTATGTTCGGCATGGGAGCTGAGTAAAAGTGAAACTCCAGACTGTTAGATAAGCTAGTCTCCAGCAAAAAGCCGGCATTGTGTTGCTTCAAGCACTTAATTAAAATATTGCAATTAAAGCCTCCGCAATTACAGCAAAACCAATTTATAATTAACAAAAAATTCAATTTCCACACAGCCTTCGGAGCTGCCAGGAGATTTCCCATACTGATAGGTGAAAAATTAAAATCCCAGTTTGAAACAATTAAATACTAATTCACATTATTTATTTATAAAATAATACCAAAAGAATAAAATTAGTTTTAAGAATTGTGTTGCCAATTTAAAGTCTTGCAAATAATGTTTTTTGTCCCAGTGAAAAGCTGAACTATACTCTGTGACCTAACTTTATGAAAAAAATAATGCTCGTATGCTTGTCCCTCAACCCTTGTATTCCCACCCTTGCTAAAACTGAGAAGTGCCTCCCATCTTCGCCATCTCCTCAAGTGCGGAGCTGTCAAGTTGTACGTATGTTACAAATGTACGTATGTTAGCAAATAAAAATGTGAACAGGAGCGTTATCCACACCAAAAGGAAAACAATCTAGTGTTCGTGTGTCACAGGAATTGAATATTTATGCTCTGTTCTTTTGTTCTGTAAAAACAAGCCTATTAACTAGACCTAAAGAGGAGAACGGTCCAAGTTTTCTGCTTTGCCTTTGCCTTTTTCCTGAGGCTTTTACACACGAGTCAAATCTGAGGCTCCTAATATACTTCAATGTCTGTAGTAGTTCCGGAGAGGATACATTTTGCATTTGCAAATATGTAGATATGCCAGGTCTGTATGCTGCAGACTGATCAGATGAATTATTTCTGTGAAATTCAGAGGAGTGTACTTGGGAAATATGTTACAAAGTTCATACTGTGACTGAGAGGATTTGATACTGGGAAATTTGAAGGATATAAGAATAAATTCTCCTTATGAAAAACAAGAATTTAATTAATCCAGCCAGATGTTCTTATTATACTCTTCAGGCACATTTTTAACAACTAGATTGAGAGAGAATATTGTTGAACTGTGCTGTGAAAATTATAATATTTAGTATTTGAGGACAGTTTTGTTTTCTGTGTGTTTGGAGGAAAGAAGAAGGCTTTTAGTTGATTTCCTTTGATTAGGATATTTTTACTTTTAAATGCTGATAAAATACCTGGTTTTCTTCATACTTCAGTTGAAGTATCAAAAATCTGATACTTGCTTAAAAGAAAACAAAAACACAGAAGAAAGTGGTAAGAATACATAGAGACACTTGTTCTGCAGCAGAAGTCCTTATGCAGCTAGTGGAAGATGCAGGTTCCCCCAAAGAGCTCAGAGTGCAGTGCAGAGTACTGTTTATTGCTTGGTTTGCTGCTTTCAGTCTCCATGCAGTGACCATAAGGGGTCTCGAGTGCAGCTAGGTGAGCAAGGCAGAGCAGGGAAGCCGGCCTCCGCCAGTCGGGTATAAGAAACCTGTGAGAGGAGCTGTGTGTATCCAGTGTTGCCGGTGTCCAACTTTGGCCTGGCCTTCAGGTATTCTGCGGGAGGTGGCTGAAGCCCATCACTTTGCCACATCTGAAGGTCTCCCAAGCATAGAGAGAAGGTCTTTCCACCCGTGATGTGGATGCTGAGCCCCTTGGCAGCTGGCCAGGTGTCAGGGAACGCTCTGGGAGAAGAACAGGGGCTTCATACCTGTGCTGTTGGGAGTGGAGGACTCAGGCTCTGGTCGCTGGTTTTAGGGCTTTTCTTGTCTTTTGACTACAAATGTATAGCAAATGAATGATTATTTTTTACTGCTCATACATCTCTCAGTCAGGTCTTGCTTTAGGCCTGCTGCAATATACACTTCATAGAAAGAGAACGTTCAAGGTGGGTTGTTTTGTTGTTGTTTTTTTTAAAGCCCCAAGAGAAGAGGACCTTCAGTCAAAGAATGAGCGTGTTTCTTGATGCACCTCTGAGGACCTCTGTGTGGGCAAGGAATGAATATGTATCCCAGTTTTAGACTAGAAAGTCAATGTTGCGTGGTTTGAGTGCATTTTATACATAAGTCTTTGTCTTAAAATGAGTAAATTAGGAGCAAATCTGGAGATGTGTGACTTTTCTTAGTTGCATTAGTGCTCCTTATAAGTATCTACAGTGTTACTTTGCAGTTATTCACATTTGCAGAGTTTTGTTACTGCATGTTATTCTTTTTCAACATTTGGTCTCCAAAATAAAAATTGGATGAATTTGCAAGGACCATGATGATTTGATGTCCTTTTCCACCAAATGGATGGCACCAGACCTTTGTGAAACATTTTAAATGCCCAGCTGGGCAATTGCAAAGCGCAGTTATTTCTGGAGAATCGTGGTAGGGAGCTGGCTAATTGCTTTGAACAGAGCATATGGCAATTTAGTGATTGGTTTAGAGATATCATTTGGCTATATGGGACCCACTACCAATTATAATTTTTTACGTATAAATATTTTTTTTTTGTTTCAAGGCATTGTGACACACTGAAGTTTTCTCATTAAAGAGAGAGGGCTGTGTACTTCTTCATGATGTGTTGGGATAGAAACTGTCTTCATTAGTTATTCTTTGCTCCTGCAACTTGTAATGTGGGTTACCTAGTGAGTTCATACGGAGTTTAAATGGGAGAGGGAGGGAATGAAGTTTTTGCAAATACATGTTCATTTGAATATTCTCAATTATGGTAATTAATTATGGTAATTAAAATCGCAAAAGCGTTGTCATCTTTCTGTCAATGTAAATCAAGTGAGAAATAATTAATGCCACTAGAGTTTTAGTCATAAAATAGAGAGAGAATTTGACATAAAGCAATATAAAAACAGCATGAGAAAAGAGAATGCTTTGCTTTTGCTGCTGCCTAAAAATTCAGAATTATTCTAGTAATGTCAGTGACATTCCTCGGTGATTGCCCATTCTTTAGTATGCTGAGACTTCCACTCAGCCTCCTTGGAGGCAGTGCACAACTTCTGACCTCTTTGTGTTGCACCACAGGCAACTCCAGTACTGCGGACAGATAATATAATCACAGAATAATTCAGATTGGAAGGGACCTTTGGAGGTCACATCTGGTCTGGCCTCTGCTCAAAGCATGACCAGCTGGATCAGGCTGATCAGGGCCTGTCCAGTTGAGTTCTGTCTTTCTCTGAGGATGGAAATTTCGTGCCCTCCATAAAAAACCTGCTCGATTATTTTAGGGAAGCTTAAAAATAGAATCATGGTGTCTTGGGTGCTTAGATTGCAACTCCAAGAAGAGTGACAAGAGGTTTCATTGGAGTGTTGGAGGTTACAAGATGAAGTAACAAAAAGAAACAAAACTTTTATAAGAACCACATAATAAGATTTTAATAAAATTTGAGTGTTCCTTTGGATTATGATATACTGAAATGATATTATTTGACACTTCACTATTTGATAAGTGTCATCCTGAAGAGAAAAGAAAAAGGGGAAATAAACCTCACGAGGATTTTAATTTTTCTCTCTATTTGAGAGTATTATATAATATATGAAGTATGCTATAATGTCCTGTGAGATGGAAAAAATGAGATACTGTTTTGCACTAATTAAAACTGAACTCTTCAGGGCTATCTTTAGTTTTTGGTTTCTTCAAGCGGATTTATGTTCTGTTGATTGGAATGTCCTGTAATCAACTCTCTGCTATGCAGGATCATGAGGAGCAGCACATCGTACATAACTGGGGCAACACTGGATGCTCTGGTTACTGTCAGATGCTTGGGAAGTCTGGGATGGATTCACCCAACTGCAAATAATCACCCGGGCATTAGTTCTGGCTCAGCAGTGGCCCTGCTTGGGCAGTACTGTGGGAGCCTGGATGCTGTTGCTGATCCCCTTAGTTTGTGCCGTGGTGCAGTTCTGTCTGTATAAAAAAAGCCGCGCAGGACTATGGGTGAGATACGGGATGGCTAAATGCTTCTCCACCGTGCTGTTGCATGCCCGAGTCCTGGGACTTAAGATCAGAGGCATCCAAACTAGGTCAGCATGGAGTCATTTTGGGTCTGGCAGTTTTGTGAGCGCAAGATGCAAGCTGAAACAAATCAGTTATGTACCTCTGCTGGACCCAAAATGGCTTTGGAAGCCATTTAACTACATTCCTGTGGTGCTGCATCTAAGCTAATGAACCTCTCCAGATTTCATTGAACTCCAAGCCAATTCGGGATTATCTATACCCACAGAGTGGTAATATTATTTAATTAATAAAATTTTTTTTTTAATTCATATAAAGGAATTCTGAACAAAGGCAAATCACCTGGTTGGTTTCACTTATGATTAAATAATAATTTGCTGATATTCCAAGTGTAAAGGTCAGTCGTTGCAAAATCTTGGTGCCAGTCTTTGGGAAGAGATGGAGAGTAATAATCCAGTACTGCTCTTCTGAAATTGTACCTCTCTGCAGTGTATCTTCTGACGTGTGCTCAAGTTTTTAAAGTATCTCCAATGAGGTGCAAGTGTTGTCCATCAAAGTTTGTTAGACAGGCAGTCGTGTAAAAGCCATGTAGTTTGGTTCCAAACACAGTAAACTAATAATGGAGATATCAGACTCTGAGGTATTGAGTTTTTAAGTAAAAATGTATTGATGCACTAATTCCCATTGGTATTTTCCAGACAGAATTGCATCTTCATATCAGCTAAGAACTGAATTAAGTTACATGTGAGTTTTGAAGATTGTGATGTTGTTGGGATTAGTACTGAGTTGTTTGCAAGCTGGGAAGAATTCAAGAATATGTTGTCTGACTGAAGCCTTTCAGAGTTTCTGCTAATGTCACATCAGTAGCTTTAATCTTTTTTAATAGTCTCGGTATTCTGTTAAAAAATCTATAAACATAAAGTCACAGAACTAAGTGGGTAATGATAGGTGTGATGAAGATGGCTCTTGGAAGCTGTTAAAGTGTTTGAGAAGAGCTAGGTGTTGAATTAGAGCAAAATAAATCTGTTGTCTTTTTGGAATTCAGCTTCTGAATGTTTAGTGGAGAAGTGCTCAAAAGTTTTGCGGCAAAAGCTTACTTTCACAAGAGGCAAAGAAAAGGCGAAGAGAAGTAACATTGGTATAATGGGTTCAATTTGGTTTAAGCTTTAATTCCATTCTTAAGCATGGATACAGCCGTTAAAGTGGATGAAGGCAAATCATGGTGTTTGCTTTAACTTGTGTCTTCTATATACTAAAAGCTCATTTTATCTTTTATTAGTTCTGGTTCTGTAAAAGAACGCCTGCTGAAATAATCCAGAGGAGAAGATGTTTTCAGACTGTAAAGTGTTTCTCACATTGCTGCTTCTGCAATTTTTTGTCTTTTGACGTTTAAGTGTATTTCTTCCAGCATTCTGAGATGCGAGTTACAATATTTGTTTCTATGGTGAGCTTTTAAAATACAGCTTTATTGTACGACTTTACAGTAGCTAGTCTTGAAGAAAATGTAGAAAGTGGTTTGCTTTATAAAATTAAGCCAGTGAAATTCTTCGCAACATATGAATATACTGAACTGCAAAGTATGCACAGAATCCCAACTCTGTTTCATACAAACCCCATATTTAAGAAAATGACCTTTGTATTTAAGGCACTATTAAATGTATAGACATAATTGCATACAAATGTCATCTCCAGATGTCACATGTACTGTTACAGGGTCAATGTTTTCAGTGATTTTTTTTAATTATTTTTCTTTTAATTACTGTTTCTTTTCAAATTAGGTGGAGCATGCCTGCCCGTATGTGGGAAGACTGGCTTGCTTTTGCCAGCAGAAGCAGGTGGTGTTCTCCCACCAGCCACGAGCTTGTTTGGGATGAGTAGCATAGTCACTAACCTCCCACCAGCCACCTCCTTCAAACGGGCTGAGAGCTGCCTGGCTCTTCTCCAGGCGTCTCTACTGATTCAGCACATCTTGCAGCAGCCAGAAGCATCCCCCTGCAGCAGTGTGGGCTGCTGAGTGCAAGGCAGGCTCTACCTCTCCTTTTTAGTCTGGTGTCCCACCAAAGTCAAAATCCTGGTGCTTGGTACTTAGGCTGTCACCGTGGCCTAGGCCTAGTACGTCAAAATGCTTGGAGATGAAATCTGAGATCGAGAGCTCTGTTTGTCAGGGAAAATGGACTTTTCTCACATTTGCATTGGAGGCAGAGCTCTCTTGGCTGTGTGTGTGATGCTCTTATGAGGGTGCTCAACATCAGTAGGGTGAAAGCTCAAGTATGGGCCAGCCTTTCCTCTACTTAAATTTTGCAATCTGCAGAGGCAGCTCTTCATCTCCCAACTAGAGCTAGAAAGAGCTAGAGCAAAGACTGTGTGACTGAGTGGGCTTCACAGAAAGGTGAAGAACTACACTAATGTTCCAGCGTAGGTGTATCTTTGGGAGACAAGTCCTAGATTACAGTGGATTCCCACATCAGCTGAGGACCTTGATAAATTTTTACAGATGTTTGCTGCAAGAATTCTTGTTCTTTTTCTGTCTTCTCTTACTTGAACGCATGCACTTAAAACCCAAGACTGAGTCAGAAAGGCTACAGTATGTGAACAAAACAGAGTGTTCTCTTTTAAGGCATTTTTAAGAAAGGAGCCAGAAGCCACGCTAAGCACCTTTCTCCTGGTGACATATTTGTCATCTTCAGTTTTACTGGAAAATGATACAGCCTCACTCCAGCAAAGCGTGTGTCTGGAGTTAAGCCCAAGTTATCACCAAGGACTCCTTCGACATGCTATTGAAAGATGCTCAAATATGGTAATGAAGATGGTATAAGAATAGTGTCTTATCAAGCACCTACTTAATTTTTAAAACTGCTTTCTCAAGTATGTGCTGGTGTGAAGGTAGTAGCAAGTTTATGCTCCCTTTTTACTTAGGTATAAGTTCATCTACTCAGTCTTTTAAGTTCATCTGTTATGAATTATCCTTTTTGTCTTTCCTTGCAATGTCATTCTTACTTGTTCTTGCCATTTTATTTTTTCTTCACTAAATGCATTTGAATTTGATTCCACAACAGAATCCTTACATGGTTTTCTTTTTTTTTTTTCCTCTCTATTTCTAAGCTAGATATAAGAGGGGAAGCTATTTTCTGATTTCAATATGCTTTGTGTATCTGTAGATGTGGGGTATTCATTTAAAATCTACTAAAATTGCATGTGGGAAGTTGAATTTTAAAAGGTTTGCATTAACAGTAAAGGGTCAAATTCAGCACTGAATGCTGAAAATAAAGTTAATTTCCTAATTCACAAGTAGCATGGTATTATGGCTTGCATACACTTTCTCCTTTATGAAGCTCCCTGCACTAGCACAATGTATTGCTTTAAAGAAGTCTTCTGCTTCCTAGCAACAATTCCAGGGAATGCTGCTTGTTTATAATTCAAGGAGCAGTTTTACTTGCTCAGTTGAACATGTTTGTGTAATACAGCGTGTAAGGGCTTTTCTTACATGGGCTGCCTGGAAAGCCAAAGGCAGCCTTTTAAGTAACACCCAGCAGGTAGTGCAGACTGGTGAGATCCATGTGCACCTTTCTACTGAGCTTGCTGGTTCGGAGGTTTTGTAAGTATTGCTGGACCACTTAGTGGAGAGAGTATTTTGCATCTCTACCACTGTTTCCACCTCACCCACACTTTCCTTTCAGTTTCTCTCTTGAACTCTTGCCTTGGAGTGAGGACTTGCTTATTTTTAGGGCCTTAATTTTAGTTCCTAAAAGCATTTAGAGTGTGCTGTTTATTTTGGACTCATACACCGCTTGGAAAGCCTTCTGTATTGGGTTGGCTCA
>NW_009710842.1:0-12838 GCF_000703405.1 Apaloderma vittatum | reverse complement strand
GCTGAGCCAACCCAATACACTATGCCATAAGCCTCCAGGGCTTGCTGTTCATGCTGTTATGTCGCAGGTGCAATGCCTGCGTTTCTGTTTGTTGAACTTTATTTCTGTCCAGCATATCAGTCATTTCCCCCAGTCTGGTATTATCTATAAACCTGCTGGGGCAGCCACTTTGCCACACAGTTCAAATCATTAACAGAGTTGATAGACATTATTAATTACCTTATCGACCCCTAAGGCACACCACCAATACTTGGCTGCAAACTGGGTTTTGTACACCTAATCACAACCCTTTCAGCATGATGATGCAGCCAGTGTTACATCCACCTTACCATTCACACATCCAAACTGTATCTCAGCTGTTAATAGCACAGGAGATCAAAAGCCTTAATGAAGTCAAGCTGAACAACATCTCCTGTTTTTTGTCTTGACCAAAGAGCCAGTATTTTGATCTCAGAAAGCTGTTAAGCTGGTCAGGCACAGTCTTACCCTGGTAAATCCATGCCACCTATTCCAAATCACCTCCTTGTCTTTCATATGTATAGAAATGGATTTGCTCCATAATCCTCTTGTAGACTGAGCCAAAGTTGACCAGTCTGTACTTCCCCAAATCCTTTTTCATCCCATTGAAGATGGGCATGAACTCTCCTTTTCCCAGTAATCATGAACCTCCTCCTGAACAACAAGATGTTTCAATGACCACAGAGAATAGATTTAAATGATGTCAGCTAGTTCCCTCAGCACCACTGGATAGACCCCATCTGGTCCCATGGGTCTGTATGCATCCAACCAGCTTAAAAGGTCCTTCTTCACTCCTATTCTGCCGCTAATCTCAGTGATTTGGAAGGTCTGAAGGCAGATCTTGCCAGTAAAAATCAAGATGAAAAAGCATTGACATTTTCATGTCCTTGGCCACCAGTTCCACTGCCCACTGGCCAGTGGACTCATAGGGTGTTAGTCCTCATTTTGTTGCCAATACACTTTCAGAAACTCTTCACACGCTTTGTTGGTTTTCATTCCACTCCATATCTGCATGCTTGAACCATGCTTCTGTAATCCTCCAGGTAGCCTGTCCCTGCTTCCATCTTCAGTGAACCTCCTTTCTGCATTTGAGCTCAGTCAGTAGCTCCCCATTCATCCATGATGACTTTTGGCCACACTAGCTTGACCTGCTGCATATCAGAATGGATTATCTTTGTGCTTCAAGGAAGTACTGGAAGGCTGCTATAAGGTCTCCCCAGAGCCTTCTCTTCTCCAGGCTGAACAACCCCAACTCTCCCAGCCTGTCCTCGTAGTAGAGGTGCTCCAGCCCTTTGATCAGTTTTGTGGCCCTTCTCTGGATTCACTCCAACAGGTCCATATTGTTCTTGTGCTCAGGGCTGGATATAGTACTCCAGATGAGATCTCACGAGAGCAGAGCAGAGGGGCAGAATCACCTCTCTCGATCTGCTGGCCATGTTTCTTTTGATGCAGCTCAGGATGTAATTGGCCTTCTGGGCTGCAAGCGTACATTGTGGCTCACATCCAGCTTTTTGCTCACCAGTGACCCCAAGTTCTTTTCTGCAGGGCTGCTCTCTAGCACATTATCTCCAGCCTGTATTGATAACAAGCATTGCCCCAACCCAGGCACAGGTCCTGGCACTTGTCTTTGTAGAACCTCACGAGGTTCACATAGGCCCACTTCTCCACCTTGTCCAGGTCCCTCTGGATGACATTCCACACCTCTGTCATGTTGACCGCCCCCCTCCACTTGGTGTCATCTGCAAACTAACTGTATTTATTTTTTCCCCTTGCTGCCTGTATCCAGGCACAGACACTTGGGATGGGACTACAGTCACAAAATTTTCATCAGGTGAGATCATGAGAGCCTCTCCCACCACTGTTTCCCAGGTGCTTCCTCACAGCCTTCCACCCCACACTGCATCAAATTCCCTGATGTCATCCCAAATAAACAGACAATTTTGATTTTTAGGCCGAAATGCAACAGTAAGTTTTATGTTATCAGCAGACACATGTGCCTGGAATGATCACCATTGCTCCTTTTATCTTTCTCCTCCTTCCTTTACTTAAAATGAACTCACATGATTTAGCTTATGTTTGAGAGGTCAATTCTTAGACTAAAGCAAGTCCTCATAAGTAAATTTTAGACTTCTAGTAACAGTATTATGAAAGAAGTGATAGAATATACTAACGGTTGTAGTACAAACAACAAATAATAATGGCATTATGAAGCTTCATAGCTAGAGAAGCAATATTTGTGTTAGTTCCCATTCATTGCCACTTAAGAAACTTATAAAATATATAATTTTGCAACACTGCTTTGAGCATTCCTCTATATCCCTGTATGTGAGATAAAACATAAAATCTGAATACTTGTCTGATTTGATTGGATTTTTTTTCCCATATAAGAAGACTAATAATAGGGTAAGATTCAAAATGTCAAAAAATACATTATTTATATTATATTTTCTCTCCTTATTTCCCAATTGATTTTTCTCTTTGCATTGCTAGACATTAAAAATGGTATAAAATGATCAGGAGTCAATGCAATATGTCTCTAGTCTTGCATTAGGTCACATAGTGGGCCTGATAAATTCACTATGATTTCAGGACTTGATATAGCTAATATTATCTTTTCTTGCAACAAAAGAGGTTTAGAAAAGCAACATCCGCCCTTTTGCATATTATATTATAAATACAATATAAATCAGTTTTATTAGCTCTTACCTATATAATTAGTGGAACAAAACTTTTAACAGAGTGATTTAGTACAGATCCTGCATAAATCAAACCACTGCCGCTCCCTTTTTTCTCTCAAGGAATTGCTCAATTCTGAAACCAACTCACATACTTCCTATAGAAATAAAGTGGTCATGTGGCTGCCATTGAAAAAAAAAATATTCATAGTATTTCCCTTTGGAGTATAGTCTTTTTCTTCTAAGCTTATAAATATTCATACACAGGCATATACTCTAACACACACATTAGTTATCATCCTTTCCTCCCAATCAGAGTTTAATTTGTACCAATCCTAGTTCCATTTGCCTTCAGAATTATTACTCAACTTTCTCTATAAGCTCTCTGAATCCACTGCTTATAACCCCTTTAAGCATATTTCTCTGTCAGGTCTCCCTCAGATCATGTTGTTTGCTTTCCTACATACCTGTCTGTATCGCCTAAAGTTTCCACTCAAACCTTTAAAATTCTATTCTTCCTCCACTTTCCTAGATATTTTTTCAATAGTTATCAATATGTATAACCCAAACATTTGCTATTACAGTCTGTCTCTGACAAACTGAAACTTGTCCTGTCTTTCTCTTGTTTCCTCATGAGCTCAGAATCAACATGAATGAATTTCCTTCTTGAACTGCTTATTTATTTTCTTAAATGCTGTACTAACAAAACCAGCACATCTTATTTATAAGGCAAGCTCTTAATCTACACATCATAATTTTTTAAGAAGTTATCACATCAAACATGCTAATGTGCAATCTTATCTTTGCAGTTTAAATTCCTAACATTTCACATAGTGTATCTGTCCGGCAGTGTAAACTCACTACAGCTTCCATCGTTTTTCTCAGGTATTTCAACATTATTTTATTCATTTCTGACAGATATAATTTTTCCTCACTTATATCTATCCATAATGTTACTCTGTGAGTGTTTCTTAGCCCACTGCTCTGGCAATGATGTCCCTAGTTTTGTATTCCTGTACTCTGATCTTATTTCCTTGTTGCATCAAATTTAAATATTTCTAAACACTTTCAAGGCTCTTCCTGACATACCTCCACCACATTATCATTTGTTTTAGAGATGTTCACTATCAGTGATGCTAATCTCATGCCCACTTACTAGATTTTCCAGCATTCAAATCCGTTTTCTCGTTCATGCTTCTGCAGGCTGAGGCAGCGGCTCCTTGTGAGCATTTGCTTAGTCATCTCATTATCCTCCGGAAAATATTGCTTCTTCATAACACCTGCATGAAGGCTTGACAATTATTAGACTACCATTATATTAAGAATACTTTTCACATCTCCCTATATAACTGAAATCATAGAATCATAGAATCATAGAATGGCCTAGGCTGGAAGGGACCTTAGAGATCATCTAGTCCAACCTCCCTGTTTTGGGCAGGGATGCCACCTCTCGACTAGACCTGGCAACACATGGGGACCGAGCGGGAATCAAACCCGCAACCTCGGTGTTGGTCCTTGTTGCCAGCACCGTGCTCAAATGTCCCATCTTTTGCTCTCCTTTTGCTATCCTGCTTAATACATAGATGCAATCCCTTTAGGTAATGATGGTCTCGTCTCCTTTGCACTTTGTGTTAGCAATTTTCTGTTACTACAGTTCTCAAGTCCTATGATGATACCAACAAGTAATACTCAAATGAACACACTACTTCCATTTTGGTGGTACAGTTTGCCCTTAGGTAGTTCTGCTGTTAATTCTACTCTAAAAATTGTCATGTTATTAAGTCATTAATGCTGTTGAGGAAGAACCATTTTTTTAATGCTTCTTGAGCAGTCGGGGAACCCACATGCAATATGCCAAAAATGGTAATTTGATCCTGGAAACAGTAGTTCACGAAGTCCAAAAAGCAAGGCTCCTGATCAAAGCATGACATGAAGTGTAGGCATAGCCCACATTGTCTTGACTCATTTCTAATTATGTTTAGTGAATCATTTGTCAGCTAGCTACAAGAACCAAGAATTCTATATCTGAAAAGTTGGAAGCTTTAAATCAAAGGAATTTGAATAATACTACTTGAAACTATCACCTGGATATTTTCTTAGTAGCTCTTCCATCCTACTGAAGGCAAAAAATAGTCATGACTATCTCACACTCCCACATGTATTCCTTTCAGCAATTCTGTCATTTTTAAGTGAATTCCATTTTTGGGATTGAATGCTTTTCTGCAAAGTAGAAAACAGAGCAATGTGCAATGGTTCTCAGCTATTTTCTATCTGGGACTTGTTACCACCTTCTCAAAATTTTGCCAAGGCTCCCTTAGATGTCTCGGCAGTCATGCAAAGCTAAAAGAGACCAAGCTCTGTCCTAGAGCAGAAGGAAATGGTGGACAAGGAAAGGAGAAATAAACTCACTGTTCTTCATTTGCTAACACACAACACTAGTGAAAGAGTTTACAGGGTAACAATGAAATTTTAGTACTATCAGTAGCTGTATTTATTGAAGTGCAAGGAGAAGCCAGAAAACTGCATACTGACTGCAAGGAAAAACAAAGTAGGATGCCCTGTATTCTCCTCTCTTTATTTTTGCATGTCATTTATAAATCATAGAACCATGAACCATAGAATTTTAGGGGTCAGAAGGGACCTCTAGAGATCATCTAGTCCAACACCTCTGCCAGAGCAGGATCCCCTAGGGCAGCCACACAGGAACACATCCAGGTGGGTTTTGAAAGTCTCCAGAGAAGGAGACTCCACAATCTCTCTGGGCAGCCTGTTATTTACTCACAGTAAAGAAGTTTTTCCTCATGTTGAGGTGGGACTTCCTATGTTCTAACTTAAACCCATTATTTCTTGCTCTGTTACTGGCCACAGAGATTGTGTCCTTCCCTTTGACACCCAACCATCAGATATTTATATACATTAATAAGGTCACCTCTCAGCCACCTCCTTTCAAAGCTAAACAGACCCAGTTCTCTCAGTCTCTCTTCATAGGAGAGATGTTCAAGTCCCTTAATCATCCTCATAGCTCTCCGTTGGACTCTCTCCAGTAGATCTCTGTCTCTCTTGAATTGGGGAGCCCAAAACTGGACACAGTACTCCAGGTGTGGTCTCACCAGGGCAGAGTAGAGGGGGAGAAGAACCTCCCTAGACCTGCTAGACACACTTTTCTTAATGCACCCCAGGATCCCATTGGTCCTCTTGGCCACAAGGGCACATTGCTGTCCCATTGACAACTTACCGTCCGCTAGGACTCCAAGGTCTTTCTCCACGGGGCTGCTTTCCAGCAGGACGTCCCCTAGTCTGTACTGGTGGCTGGTGTTATTCCTCCCCAGGTGCAGGACTCTACACTTGACCTTACTGAACTTCATGAGGTTCCCCCTTGCCCAGCTCTCCAGCCTGTCCAGATCTCGTTGGATGGCAGCTCAGCCTTCCTGTGTGTCAGCCAACCCTCTCAGTTTTGTACCACCAGTGAGCTTGCTGAGGGTACACTCTGTCCCCTCATCCAGGTTGTTGATGAAGATATTGAACAAAACTGGACCAAATACTGAAATATATGTTCAAATAGGAGGTAGAGGGTTATTGAAAAAGTTGCCTTTTCTATTCTTTGGAAAATTATACTTGACAGAAAATTGAAGTGGAATTACCAGCAGTTGGTGGTTTTGACCTTTTACATGTAGCTGCCACCACTTTATTAATTTTTGGGAATTTTAAATAAAAATGTGAACTCTTATAGCATAATGGATAGCTCAAAAAGCAAAAAAAGAGATGTCAGTTTATGAGATAAACTAGTTGCTGTCTGCTTGACTGGCTGCTGACTGCTCCACAGATGTGAGTGATGACATACTGATTTTATTCTCTCGAAACGAAAAGCCTTTGGTCACATGATTTGACAAACAGTAAAAAGGAGGAAATAAGGAAAGAAAAAAGTATATTTTCTATTAATTATTACTTCTTTTATAACCTTCAGATTCCTTTTTCATAGCATTCAAGTATCTTCTAGTATTACTGTATCTCAGCATCTCAAAAAAAATTTACTTTATTTTGTGTTTGGTTTTGCAACAGAAACAAGATATTAGCTCAGTTTTACAAAGAGCTTGGACAGCCTTTGTTTGCTTCATCTAATAGAAAACTTCTGAATATATAGCTAGATGTCAAGGTCTGATCCATGGTAGGCATCTAGAGATGATGTATTTCAGTGATCCACGGATAGGTAGAATGTAACCTCATTCTGTTTTTCAAAACAGTAGAAAATTATTAGTAAATAGAATTAATGAGTAGGAAATGATAAATAAACTCTGTAGTGTCCTTATTGAGCCCTACAGGACAGATTATGTTACTCTGATTCTGTGAAGACTATGAAGGCTTCCAATGACTGCTCACAAATACATCCCTCTCTACAGGATGACAATAATTTGGCCACTGCTGAAAATACTGAAACAAAGTTCTGCATAAACCACATTAGTAACATAATTTTATTTTTGTACTTTGCTGTTCTTTTTTTTTTTCCAAATCCATGCAAAACTTCATGCTTTCTGATATTTTTTCACTTTCTTGATTAGAATCTTTACTAATTTTCTTATTTTTAATAATTTAATGGTGATCTCATTCTGATTCTACAGCACTGTATGTGGGAGTCACTGCGATAGACAAGACTGACAAACTTGAGTATGCTGTTTAGTTAGCCTAGTTCCAAAAAGGAGTCAGGATGAAACTATTACTTCTCTATCTCCCTCACTTTCATTTTTTAACTTTGCCCTGGCAGAACGGCTTTAAATCAGATCTAGAACAAATACATCCATTTTAAAATCGTAGCCTGGTTGTTGTTGGCAATGTATTATTGAGTAAATGTAGTTGTTTTTCCTTTTCCTCTAGTGCTTTCATCCTGAGTTCACAGAATTGTCAGTCTTTATATAAAACAGCTGTGCACAAAGAGCGGCAAGAAGAGACTTCAGTGGCTACAAGTGCTTCTGCTTCTCATTATATTACCTCATCATAATGTGCATTTTTCTGAAGTCACAATACAAACACATCCAAATCAGACGTTGACTCAGTTGCAGCACAAGCCTGAAAGAAGCATCAATTCAGGGACAGACTTTTGACACAATTATGTAGTATCTTTCAGGAAATTAAGCTGTTATCTCTGTAATTATCTTCTTTCCTTACTTTGCTCTGATTCTCCTGTCTTCCTCAAATAAGGGCCCACAATACCTTTCCATATACAACAAATTGGAAAAATTAACAGTGAGAACATAGAACACCTGGAAATTCTGTATTAACAATTCCTGCGGTAATCATAAATCATGCGTAAATTGGCTATTAAATAAAAATTAGAGAGAATACTGAGAAATACTAAGTACAGCATATACTCAGCAAAAAGAAAATATCATCTGCGTGAAAACAATAATTCCAATTTTTCTGACATCTGTACACTGATAATCATCTGATGTTGGAAGTTTTGAATTAATATATTGATGGTTCGAAGAAAGTATATAAACATCAACAATGGTCATCCTGCATAATAACTCCGTCAGCAATAAGGACGATAAAAGGCATTTCTATTTGTGTTTATAAAAACATTAAATTCAGTTATGAAGCCTTATGTGTGTGTAAGAGATGTTCAACTTTTCAAGGAAAAGAGGGAAGATAAAATGATACAAGCAGCCTATCAGGAACAATTATGCTGAATCATGTTGTAAACACCATTACAATGTATTTAGAAGTAAGACATTTAATGCATCAAATTTATCTTTGTCATTGTTTTGCACACATCCCCCAGGGGAGAAAAATATCAAGTTAAAACCCTTTCAAAAATACCCCTCATCTATAAATTGAAAACCAAATTTCAGTTGAAGGAAGTATTTCTTCAAAATTTTCTTTTCAGCATTTTACTAGAACCTGCACACACAGTGACAGAGTGCACTGCAGTTGTATAAAAACAGCCATTGTGCCACCTTATCTAATCACAGTTACATGAATAGAAGCTTTGAAATTTATTTAGATCACATAGTCAGCATGAGCCCTGAATAAGGAAAATGTGTAATTGCATAGCTCAGGGGCAGATTCGGGTGTGCACTGTGACCCAGAAAGTCACATTTCAGCCCCCTGCCTCCCTCTTGCAACGGAAGCAGCCGGAGCCAGGCATGCACCAGGTGTACTTACATGCCCTCCTGACAGCCCAGCTGCTGTGAGGAGAGCATTGCAGGTCAAAGCCACGGTAGCCTTTTATTTCTGTCTCCTTTAGCCTTCCTCCATTAGTTCACGGAGGTGCAGCAGGCTGGGGAAATAATGCCTGAAAGGTAGCTGCTCCTTTTTTCCCCTGGCTAGTAGACCGACAACACAATCAGCCTTACACTGAGCCCCCATCTTCAGAGGCACTGAAGCAAAAAATCCAGCCCTTGACATTGTGTGTTTGTATATCTAAGAAGAAGGGGGATATTTCCAGGCAATTAGATTATCCCTACTCCTTGTGTGACCAATTCCTCATCTGCTACCCACCAAAGTCAGGAACAATTTCAGCCACTGGTTTTCAAGAACTGTTTCTGCATTGAGTGTCCCAGAAAAGGATGGGCTGAGGTGGAGGGGAGATAATAATCTACAGAATACATAATGGAGCAATGTCGCAGCTTGTTTTTCCCCCTGCTAAGAGGGCACATAACCAGCAGAGTCTAACTCACAATGTACATTTTCCGTCTCCGCAGTTGGTTTTACCTCAAGGCAGAGAAAAGAAATCTTCTTATTATAATATTATACTACTGACACCATAATTAAGATTGAAAAAGGCTATTAGTGGTGTAAATGACTCCAAATAAGGTACCTTACTCTTCCTGAATTGCTATTCAAAATGCAGTATCAGAAGGATATTAACTCTTTGAGGAATAATTGCCTCGCCTACCTGAGGCTAAATACACTGGGCCAAAGCCTTTCCTAGTTCCCATAGTCCAATTTAAATTGAGAGAACTACATCCTTCACAGACCTCACACAAGACAGAAGGCAACTACAAAAGGGAAGGCTCTCTTCAGCGACATAAGAGGAGAGTATAAAGGAGATGGAGCCAGACTTTATTGATGCTGCACAGTAGAAGGAAGAGAGGCCCAACAGATGCAAGTTCCAAAACCAGTTTTTCTCACAGTGAAGGTAGTCAAAAGAAGAGATTTCCCAAGTAGGATCTGGGATCCTCATCATTGGAGGTATTAAAAATCTGATTAGAGAAGGGTTTGAGCAACCTTCTCTTAAGGCTGCAGTTGGCCCCTATATTCAGGTAAGGCCTTGGTTAGATGACATCCAGAGATCCTTTCCAAGACAAATTATTCTGTGATTCTATGATTTTAGCAGGACTATTATTCTGCTTTGCTATTGACTCAGATGTATGTTTCAATGTTGTTTTGCCCTTGGTTGAAACCTGCCTCCTAGCCTTACCCCTCAGATCATGCCAGTTAAGCCTTTGTGACTCCAGACTAAAACGTCCCTATGAGGTTTGGGTAAGTTCTTCACAAAAGCCATCTAAGCATGGACAGATCTTTACTTAACACTGCTGAAATGATATCCTGTATATGCCAACTAAAATTTGGCTTTAGCAGAAGCTTTCCATCAAACAGAAATTTGTTGGAGAAATTTACTGCTGCACTTATTTCTTTGGTATAAATTTGTTCTGTGCCTGGTGAACCATGTATTTGTTCAGTATGCATGACTGACAAGAAGTGCTTAACTAGAAGTATCCTTGGCTACTATGCAAAAATCACAAAATCTATGCCCCAGGTATGGAAGAATACACAGGTAGATAAACATAGGCAACCCCTCTGGCCTTATAACCCCTCAGTTCTCATTGAGTCAGACTGACAGGAATGGCAGGAGGTGCTGCATTTCTTCACCATTTACGTACTATCAGTCAGAAACATGCTGCTTTACAATGCTAATTGAAAGACAAGGGAAGAGAGAGCTACACAGAGAAAGAATGTTCTATTAGATATTCTGTCCATATTTAATAACACAGCGTCACACCCTCTCTTCATCTGTGGTCCTGTTTTTAAAACTACATCAAATTTGATGAAGTAAAGAAACTCATACAAAAACACAGAATACATAAATGTAATCTAAGATGAACAAACAATCTAAGACTCAGCGGGGTTTTGATCAAAAAACTACAGGAGCTATGGTATTTTCTTAATGAAGAAGAAAGAAATTTCTCTTGCATACTAACACATGGCTTAAAATAAAGTTAACTATTAGCAACTAAACAGGGGTTTTTGTTCATTCAGGTTTTGGGGTTTTTTAGTTTATCAGAAAGATTTATACTTTAAAGGAGATATCCCACTTTCTAATTTTAAAAATACAACTGGAACAGAGACCCCTCTCAAGTTAAGAATCAGCCAGAAATGATTTTGACTTAGATAGAGATTCTTTGTTTAACTCCTGCAATGTGATTTGTATACAACCATGTTCTCAATTCAGTGTTTCTATCCAAGGAGGTAAAAAGTGACTAGGATGACCTTTTGAGGTCCCTTCCAACCCCTAACATTCTGTGATTCTGTGATTCTGTGATTCTGTGAACACATCACAGCATCAGCTTTCTAATTAATATTCCTCCACTCATTAACAGGAAACAAATTTTTCTTTACAGGCTCTTGATGTGAAGTACTGCTTTGCCTGTCTGATTATTTGTAATTGCATTATTCATTACTAGGTTGTTGCTAAAAAGTACTTTATTGTGACTAAAAGTCTGCAAATAAATATATATATTGATTGAAAAAAAACTCCCAGGGGGCAGACCTTGGCCTGTTTAGGAGACTGGCTGACAAAGGCTCTTGAGAGGCAATCCTGAAAGGCAGAGGAGTCCAGGAAGGCTGGTCATTCCTCAAGAAGGAAATCCTAAAGAAGCAGGAGCAGACCATACCCATGTGCCAAAAGGCCATTCTATGATTCTATGATATGATTTGGAACAAGGGGTGGACCACTCAGGAGGACTACAAGGATGGTGTGAGTTTATGCAGGAAGAAAATTAGAAAGGCCAAAGTCCAACTAGAACTTAATTTGGCTACTGCCATTAAAGACAATAAAAATGTTTTAAAAATACATTAACAACAAAAGGAGGGCTAAGGAGAATCTCCATCCTTTACTGGATGTGAAACAAAATGTGGGATGAGGAAGAGGTTGAGATACCCAATGCCTTCTCTGCCTCAGTCTTCGATAACAGGACCAGTTGTTCACCAGGTACCCAGGCCCATAAGCTGGAAGACAGGGACAGGGAGAAGAATGAAGCCCCCTTAATCCAAGGGGAAATGGTTAGTGACCTACCGTTCCATTTAGAAACACAAGTCTACGGGGCTGAACAGGATCCACCCAAGGGGTCTGGGTAGCCAGAGAACAGTAAACACACAGTAAAGTTGACACTCTGCACATGCTAATGAATATTACAGAGATCATCCTAAACATAGAATCATAGAATGGCATAGGCTGGAAGGGACCTTAGAGATCATCTAGTCCAACCTCCCTGTCATGGGCAGGGATGCCACCTCTCAACTAGACCAGGAAACTCATGGGGACCGAGCGGAAATCGAACCCGCGACCTCGGTGTTGTCATTGTTGTCAGCACTGCTGCTCAAACCACTGAGCTAACCAGCCCCCACTACAGCAGTTGTCTCTCCACCCAAATCACACTACACATGATCTGGCAGCGGGGTGACAGCTCGTAATTTTAGGGAAAAAAAGACAGAGAAAACAATTATTAAATTGGGAGAGAAGAACCTCAATATCTGAACTTAGGAACAAAAGGACAGTCTATGGAAGTGGGGGCAAATGTGACCAGTTATCTGGGCTGTGAGTGCACATTGCTGGCTCAGAAAATTAGAAAGGCCAAAGCCCACTTAGAGCTAAACATGGCCACTGTGGTGAAGAATAACAAGAAAAGTTTCTATAAATACATTAACAGTAAGAGGAGGTCTAGGGAGCATCTCAATCCTTTGTTGGATGCGGAGGGAAGCGCAGTGACCACCGATATGGAAAAAGCTGAGGTGCTTAATGCCTTCTTTGCCTCAGTCTTTAACAGCAAGACCAGTTGTTCTCTGGGCACATAGCACCCTGAGCCTGAAGAAAGGGATGAGGAACAGAATATGACCTTCGTAATCCATGAGGAAACGGTTATGGACCTGCT
>NW_009710841.1:74906-95690 GCF_000703405.1 Apaloderma vittatum | reverse complement strand
TGGGAGACGGTGTCAAATGCTTTACTGAAACTTAGGTAGATCACATCCACTGCATGGCCACCATCCATCCACCTGGTTGTCTTCATAAAGGCTATCAGGTTGGTCAAACATGACTTCCCCTTGGCAAAGCCATGCTGACTGCTCCTAACAACCTTCTTATCCTTGATATGCCTAGAGACAGCACCAAGGATAAAATGTTCCCTCACCTTTCCAGGGATGGAGGTGAGATTGACTGGTCTGTTGTTACCTGGGTCATCCTTCCTGCCCTTTTTGAAGACTGGGGTAACATTTGCTTTCCTCCAGTCCTCAGGCACCTCACCTGTTGTCCATCACTTACCAAAGATGATGGAGAATGGCCTAGCAATGACCTCCGACAGTTCCCTCAGCACCCATGGGTGCATCCTGTCAGGGCCCATGGATTTATGGATGTTCAAGTGTTCAAGCTGGCCCCTAACTCATTCCTCCTTAACCAGGGCAAACTCCTCCTTTATCCTGACTTCCTCTGGGGCCTCAGGGGACTGAGACTCCTGAGGACAGTCTCCAACAGTGTAGACAGAGGCAAAGTACTGTAAGGGCTGTAGTTTGTGTCCCTCCAAAATGTTATGTTCAGTTTTTATATCTCTGTGGTCAGCTATTTCAAAAATTTGCTCTAAATCAACCAAGCACTGTGTTAGTAGTCAGAGGTGCATGGGGCAACTCTAGTGCTGAGTGGAGACAAGAGTGTATAATTCTTTCTGTCCTGGTCTCTTCCTCTTTCCTTTGTGTGTCTCATGCTTAGATCCACTAATCTTTGAGGAAGATTAAATCCAGAGATGATGAATGACTATGATTATAGTAACAGAAAAATAACTATTTATGCACTTGTGTGAGTAACTCTGCAGGCTTAACATGAAGGCAGTGGTGTGACTATATATACTTAGGAGGACAGTGATGCTGTAAAAATGCTGTTTGAGATTTGTGTGCTGCAGAAGCCTTTGAGAAATGAGCTGACAGCTTTTTTTTTTTATCCACCTCTTGCAGAGAGATCACCTGTTCCCTCTTATATTGAGTCATTGCAGTGTTAAAATGAGGAGAAATATGTTACCTCCTGTGATGCATTAACTATGCAGACTCACAGAACTGAAGGTGAAGCATGATGGCATGTTGGGGTGCTTGAATTTCAAGTGGTGCACCAAGGTAGGAGATGCCCTTAGCTGCCCCAGGAATTCTGTTTCTGTTTGGAAATTGTAGCCTGAGGATTCAGGCTAAACCCAAAAAGGGTCATCCTGGACATTAAAGGACATTGAAATAGAGAAGTGGGGATCCCCATATTTCAGGAATCATCAGGTAGCTACATGTTTCATCCTCTGGTTGACAAAGCTTGCTTCTCTGACCCTGCCAGAAGTATGGGAAGTGTCTGAGAGTTGTTTCTCAAGGAGTGTAGGAGTATGGCATGAACTTCTCATTGTGTGTCTCTGTCCCAGTTTGAGAAAGAGAAGACCTGTAACGTGATTGTATAGGAGATGGGAAAAGAAGAGTGTGGGATGAGAGAGAATTCCTTTAATTCTGTTTACCAAATTAGGAACAACCCATCTTTTCTTGCGAATGGTACTCGCTGAAGAGAAGAATATATCTGTTCTTGTTTTCATTCTTAAAATTTTTTCATCGGTGACAGGATACAGGACCAAAGGTGTCTGAGTGCAACCACCTCTTCTTGTATGTGCAGGCAGAGTAACCTATTGCTCAATTAAAAGAAGAAAGAAAGCTGAATATCTGTCCTCACTCATTCTGAAGTCCACTAGAAAGAAATCTTTCTTTCTTTTAAGAGACAAGTCTAGCTGTATGGAAAGGACAAGAGGTAGCAAAGGAGTTTCTCTCTCCCTCATGTTGTGCAAATTCACTCCATTTTCATAGAATTATAGAATCACAGAATGACCTAGGCTGGAAAGGACCTTAGAGATGATTTTAATCCAGCCTCCCTGTCGCCAGGGATGCCTTCTAAGAACTCCTTTCTGCAAGGTGGCAGTGAACGATACTGTTCTTATATTGCTTGCAGTAAGGAAATTCAGATTGCAGGTATCCAGCTCGGGCTTGATTTTATATGTTTCTTTCTAAATACTTTTGTGTGTTTGATTCCCAGTCTGTAGTCCACAGACCACTGAAGGTCTGCAAGACTGCCAGGCACACATGGCGTTTGTTCCACTGGGGAACAGATATCAATCTAGTGAATGTTCAGAAGAGATAAATCAAGATTTAAAAGTGACAGCTACAATTTTAAAGAGGGTTTTTCATTCTATTTTCTGAAAATATTTATTTAAAAAGTGATTTGGTACTATATTCTTAGTAACCCACCTAGAATTCTGTTTTGTATTTTTTCTGGGGAGCAAGTATTGTTGTTTGCTTCCTCTGCCGTTCTGAGCATTTATCTTTACCAGGTTCTGTGCCTTATGACATTCACATAGCTACTCACAATAAATTTTAACCTGTGTTGCAAAAGAAGTTGAAACAGATTTTTATATGCTATTATTTTTGTTCATATCACTTTTCATTGAACAAGGTTTTATTTATGGTGTTGGGAGTTGCTGGGGACTGCATTCTGTGAAATCTGCCCTGCATTACCCTTTGGTTTGAAGAATGCATTGGTTTTAGTTGCTCTAAATGCAGTGGCAGAGCTGGCAAAAGAAGAGTGTTGGGGGAAAAGATAAGGTTTTTAAAATTGCTTAAACCTAACCCAGATTATTGTAGGCATCAGAGTATACTGTATAACAACATCATATTCTGTTTCTGTTTGCTTGTTTCTTCATTAGTGTGCTTAAGAACATGTCAGCATGAAATTATTGAGTCAATATAATGTGAACAAATAATGAATGATATTGTGATTAATGCATGCATCTGTATTGTTCTACTGTTAGTGTGCCGTAGGTGAGCAATAGATCTGTCTCATATTCATTCTGTATTTTCGGTTCTAGTAAAACGTTACAAAGCTGCTGGCTGTATTTCTACTTGAGTAGCCTCCAGAGGTTTGAAAAGCTTTATCACAGATAGAATGTGTGGCTAGAATGTGTACTCCATGTTCAGTGGTGATGAAAAGTGATGATGTGACCTCCATAGGACCAAAGCTGGTTAGAGGAAGGCAGCAGACAGACCTGTGTTGCAAAATAATGCTATATGGCTTTTGCAAAATGGGAGTAAGGAAGGAGGTGGGGGGGAACTGACTAAAAATGAGATGAGGGTATAAAATTACCAAGAGTCTCATTCATCAGTGAGTTAGTTCACTAGAGCGCAATCTTGCTGTAAGCATAGCCACTTCCATTTCACATCCCATTCACTAGCCAACCTGTGCCCAGAGGTGGACTGCCAGCAAGTCAAGCGCAGCTCCTGGCCTGGGGCTGTATCACAGTAGCACATCAGTTCCGGAGCAGCAGTTACTGTCTCAGTCAGGGGCAATAGTCTCATCTTACCCTGAGTCATGATGATGTGTCCAAGCTTGCACCAGCTTGTGAGGGACAGGTGGGACCCTGAGGAGCCACTGTCACCCACTGCTGAAAAACTAATCCCACCTCATCCCTCTGCTCAGTTCCCAAAGGTAAGTGGCTGGTGGCCCTCGGGAAGAAGATTATCACTTCTATGATCTGGAAAGTGGCTTCCTCTTTATATGGCTACTTTATAGTTCTTTCTGGCACCTATGTAGATTCCAGTAATTTTCTGTCCAGCTCACCCAGTTTCTCCCAGGAGGTTGATAGATGTGCTTCTGATGTGATTTAGAGTTTTTTTTAAATGTCTTGTTCTGCAAGTTATGCCCATTTTTGTTCAGTATGTTAATGCTCTAGGTGACTGTCAATAAGATATCTGTGCTGAGCTAAACTTGTGTTGCTTTTATTCTAGTGTGTTTAGCATAGCTGGAAACAGAATAGCGATTGTGAGACAATCCCTCTCATTGTAGATAAAGGATGGGAGTTTTTCCTAAAGAATTAACACTAACATCACAAAATCAAGGGTAAACTGTGGCCCCCTCACCCCCTCTCACTGAACCAGTAGGGTAGTGCAAGTGAGCTCAAGGGCCTGGCACTCAGATGCTGGCAAAACTTCGGGTATGCCCTTAGTTCTGCTTTTGAATGCCGTGTTCACTACCTTGCAGAGGTTGTTTGAATTATATAAAAAAAGAGGATTTCTTAACACCATTCTTGAAATTGGAGTGGGGTAGACAAATGCTTATTTGGCACAGCACCCTTGAGTTGCATGAGTTCTCAGCAGTGCCTCAAGCTAGCAAGCTTTGTGTCACTGGGACCCTCAGTTCCTGAGGCAGCAGTAGCAAACCAACCTGGAGGTCTTACCCCCAGGGGAGCAGAAGTGAAGGGTGGTGGTGAGAATGAATCCAGGATCCAAGTGTCTCTGCTGTGAGAATCAACACCTTGCAAAAGCTCCTCCTGTGCAGGTAGTTCCTCACCTAAATCTTGAGACCTCTAGGGGTCATATGCATGCTGTTCAGTTGCCGGGTTTGCTTCGAGGCAGAGCCGGCAGGCAATTTTTTAATGATTAAAAAAACCCAACAACCCAACCAAATGCAAAAAACTGCCCTTAACCTGAAATGTTCTGTTTTCCCCAAGATGCCACAAGTGTTGTAGACTTGATGCTTCATTAGCATGGTTATTGCTACTTATCTTTTATTTAGGTCTAGGTAAATGAAGAATTGTGTCCTAGGGGCCAGTGCAAAGATTGTTGTTCTGAAAGGCCTTTTCATGGCTTCCTCTGAAACTATGTTTTATGCTTTAATCTACAGTGTGATCTGAGGGCTAATAGTCTTATGAACAGAACGGATTTGAGGTAGTCTGTTAGTCCTCAAAGTACAGCAGAATGAAGTCTTCATCAGGAGGGGAGACTGGTCCTGCACGTGGTTCAGGACAGTGTGCTACGTTGTTAAGATCAAGACAAAATGCCTGCTGAAGGCATTGGGTGCTACAGCAGGAGGAACTTGGTCCCTTACCTGGATCAGCAGAGATGTGTCAACTTAGGATTTCGGGCCAACTTCAAGTACCTTGGAAAGACAGGCTCTGTGCGAACGACTTACTTTCATCGATCTTCCTCTTCTCTGAGTTGCTCTTGAGATCATAGAATCACAGAATCGTTGAGGCTAGAAAAGACCTCTGAGATCATCCAGTCCAGCCTATGTCCCAACACCACCACATCGGCCAGACCACGGCACTAAGTGCCACATCCAGCCTCTCCTTAAACACCTCCAGGGACGGTGACTCCACCCCTTCCCTGGACAGTGCATCCCAATGCCTGATCACCCTCTCCATGACGAAATGCTTCCTGAGATCCAACCTAAACCTCCCCTGGTGCAGTTTCAGGCCGTGCCCTCTCATCCTGTCACTAGTTGCGCGGGAGAAGACTGACTACAACTTCCTTTCAGATAGTTCTTCATCCCTTTTCTTCCTCTAGTCCTTGTATTCTCTTACAAGTCAAAAGAACCTTGTTATTCCCTATATGATGACCATACCCATTGCAAGAAACAACTTCAGCATCATGGTGCTGTTCCCTCTGCCCTCCAAATGTGTCTCCTTGAGTTCGGTAGCCACACATGTTGACTGGATGGGGCAACATCACCGACATGGAAGAAAGAGGCATCATTTGCCCTTAGTATTACTAATCTTGTACAGTGCTCACCGCAAACACATAATATTAGTGTAAAAGGGGGTCCTCTCTGTGTGTGAGACTGTCTCTACAGCTAGCTAGGTATAGGAGGGGGGATATCATTGAGATAGTTCCATAGATGGCTTTCGCTTCAAAAGGTGGACACATTGGTAAATGCAAATTGTCACTCTTCTGAAGGAGGCAGAAGAAATAGTGTTCTGGCTCGTTCACTGTTGTAGTCCAAGCCCACATTTGTTACTGGAGATGATAGTCATTCTCAAAATGCCAGTTTATACTGGCTGTCACGTCAGATTGCTGTCCTCTGGATGATTCCTGAAGTTTGGAGACTGTGCAACTCATGAGGTAATAGATGGAATAAGATTGTGGGAGGTAATTCGGTCCAGCTCTAGGGACCCACAGCACTTAAACTGCAGCCTGGTCCTTGCCTATGCTCTAACCTTCCCCTGGACACAGTTTCCATTGTAGTTGCTTCTGCTCCTTGGAGATGGTTCTCCTGAGCCCCACTAGTGGGTGACTCCTCCTTCCCTCTCCATCTCGAAGGGCCTTGGACCTGAAGCTTTCGCTATATGTGGCAGAGGGGAGGAGGCAATGTTGCTGAGAATGCAGAATGGCTGCAGACGCTACCAGATTGTGTTATCAATCTGGGTGTATTTGCTTGAATGATGCTATGGTCAGCTTGGGCAGCAGGACTTTGTGCAGCAGTAAAACATAAGTCATGTTCATTTCCACTGCCCTGCAGCTGTGACTGTTAACATTGCGATTTTGTAGTATGTATGTTCTTTAAAAGATAAAAACCACAAAACCCAGCTAGAACAGGAAGGTAATTATTAACTGGATTTGTATGAGTACTGGCTTAAATCACAGATTCACAGAATTGTTGAGGCTGGAAAAGACCTCTGAGATCATCAAGTCCAGCCTATGTCCCACCACCACCACATCGGCGGGACCATGGCACTAAATCCGTTAAGTACATCAAGCCCTGCCTATACTGAAGAAGCATGGGACAATTTCTGATTTCAGAAATTCCTGTCTGTGCAGAACATCTGAAAAGTTACAAGTGGTGAGCTCAAAAGAAAGAAGTGTTGCAGGGACACAGCGAGACCTAAAATTTGCAAGTTTTGCACTTGGATGATGAGACTTTATCACAGACCAGAGAGAGGCAATGGGCAGATTCGCAGTGGTTTGGCATCTAGTTGCAATGTGATGCTTTAGGATATTAAAAATGAAGCACTGAAATATCATTGTAGCTCTGGACCAGGATCCTGCTGATGATGATGTTGCTGGGACTGAGGCCTATTGTTGTGACTTGCCTAGCAGTAGGCAAGTACCGTCTAATTTTCTTGCAGGATGTGTGAATAAATTGCTCTAGATGGGGATGAGTACAAGACAGAACATAGAGTGATACTGGGTTATTTCATTGCCTGATACATTTAGTGGGGATGCTTAGCTAGGACAGCATGTATTGTTAGTGTTTTATCCATTTCTACTTAGTAACTGTAGCTATTTTTTCCCCCCTACACAAAATTAAGCATTTTTGGACAAGTTTAGAGATGGCATTTGTAGAAATAGAGCATAGTGTGGGAACATCTGCTTTGGCTAAGCTCTGGATCCCACCTAGACTGCTGGCACCTGTGGGTGCTTCATGCCATGGGAGCAGGACCATTGCTTTGGAGATGTCCCAAAGGCGTGCTGGGCTTACCTATCACATGTTGACCCCTCAGGTGCAGGCATTATTGCTGTATAAACAACCACAGGCAATGTGTGTACAGAGATAAAGATTTCTCTTAAAATGAATTAAATCTGCAGGGAAAGGGAATAGAGAATTACTTTAATCCAAGAACTGTGGGGAGGGAGGTTGTACCTAACAACACTCAGCTTTGTTAGCATTTAATTTCTTTTTACTTGGTACATTAGCTTCCCCTCTTTTTATTAGTTCTATGGATTATGCTGTCTCACTCTAAGTAATATCTCTCCAAAGAGCAACTTTATCTATAACAAGTAATTCACCTAATTGCATGCTATTGAGAGAAAAGGGTTTCACTCTGGTACCAAGCTAGAAGTTCCAAGGTTCACCAAAAAAGTGAAAAAGTATCTTATCAGAGATCTATACAGTCACGTGTAGTTTGTTCTTGTTCCTTTAAATACTGTCCAACAACTCTAGATCCTGCATGAAATAAGTGGGTTCAGTTTTATGACCTCAGTCTCTAACAGGTTTGTGATGTTTTGCAAACCTCTTCCCGAGGGAAGATCAATGCTAATTCCTTGTGTTGCAGTCAGTGTCATTAGCACAGCCTAGATTCTCTCCTGAGTTTTCTCCTTTAGCTTCACTAAGTTAAATGCCAGACGTTTATTACATGCCTTCTATCTGGGTTATTTTTTTTTTTGCCTCCAAATCTACTAATTGACGTTTGTAAATTTTCCTGGTTGTAAAAGTCACAATGATAATGCAGAACCTATAGCTTAACCTCTTGGTGCATCTCAGGTTATGAAAGGCAGTGTTGAAGTCTGCTGATTAAATTAATTACTCTTCTGAGGTTTCATCATAAAGAAAGACTATTTTGCCTTTGTTGTTCACTTCCATCCAATTTTTACATGATGTCTCAGACTTTGGTTAGGAACCTCGAATTTTACTGGGGTGCAATCAGATGGTAGAAACAGCTTTGCCAAATGACCATGAACTCTGTTGCACAGGCACCTTCCCCTGCTGCATGAGACTGGAAACCATCTTACTTTTGTTTTTCCTCTACGCTTTCTACCTTTGCTAGGAACATCTCCAGAAAGCCTGAGAATAAGACAACGGTGTGGTGGCGCCTGGAGCTACATCAGTCAGCACTGAGTATTCACTCTATCCCTGCAGACAACTCACTCATGAAAGTGGGTGTTTGTGAGGGTCAGATTTTATTTCCAAAGCTCCACCTATGTACAAATAGGAGATCCAGTGCCCCAAACTAACCTGTTCATGTCTGAAGTAACCAGGAGCAGTTGGCAGCAAGGTGTCCTTTTAGACACCTGGGGTCACTGTGCTGCTTCCAGCTGGCACTCCTAGTTAGCCTTTGCTTCACCACACTGAAATGCACGGGGCTGTCTCTGCTGCTTTTCCTGGAAGTCACACTGGCAGAGTCCAGCAGAGTAGATAGAGCAGAGTTAACCTCAAATCCTGCAGAATAGCCTTTTTGTGGGCTGATCAGAGCACATATGTGGGGAGGATGTGCAGAAGCGGCTGTTGGTCCCTGTCCTTTCCGCACGCTGTCCCCTTCAGCTCATCTTTGCCACAGTGGCCCTACAGTGTTTTATCACCGGGGTCAGTATCCCAAAAGTGGCGCTGCAGGTTTCCTGGAGCTCTTGCAAGATAGCTAGTTGTGGTGGTGTTCTAGCAGCTTAACTAAGTTTAGAAGGCTTTCCAGGGGAGCTGGACTACCAGCAGAGGCAGCCATCCCAAGGAGATGTGCAAGCCTCAGCGATCTATTCTTTATGCTCCAGAGTCCCATAGACTGGCATTGCAGCCTTGCCTTTCCTGCCAGGAGCGTCTCTGAGGCAGCTGCAGCAAAGCCACTGAGTTACTTGTAACATGTAGGCTTATGAGTTTAAAACTAGGCAATGAAGTACACTTACAGCTGTATGAACCATGAAGCAGGATGCAATCCATCAGACTAAATAGGAGAGTTCTAAAATGCTTATTGAGGGTTCATCAAAAAGATGTAACAATGTGAATTGTTTTCACTTTGTAGGTACTTATGTACTTGCACTAGTGAATCAGCTAGATGCCAATCCATACCCCAGCTCAGGCAGTGGGGCTGGGTGTCGTCTACCAGGGTGCTGTGGCTGCAGCCACAGGACCTGACCCTCTCATGCTACTCTGCCCTCTGCGGGAGTTATGCAGAGCATATGGAGCAGGAACGTAGGTGGCATGGAACATCTGTGTCCAGTTGTACTGGGCAAGAGTTGATTTCAGTTTTCTCCCAGACCCTTTGCTGCGTTTCAGCACAGCATATGTATGCAGTGACCAAATGAACCTTAAAGCAGCTTTTCAGTCAGCATGAAATGGAAACTAGGGCAGCTTTAGAATAAAAGGGTCTCCAAGCAAGATCTAAAAGCAACATTCAAAATGATTCTTTAAAAAACTCATGTGCCTACCTTCATTTTCCAGAACACCCAGTCTTTATGTCTTGTCCTTTTTTGGTTTGCTCACTGCACATATTTTTTCCCAAACCTAACTTCACAGCACTTCTGCTCCATCATTTCCCAACTTGGAAATCATTTACAGTATGTCCTTAGTACTTGAATTCAGATAGGTGGGATTCCAAACTGAAGCCAGCCTTCATTTCGGCTTGTGCACAGGATGTACTCGATATATGAGCAGTACTATGCCCTGTATTTCTATTACATCTGCTCCATTTCTGCCAGCTGTCAGGCTATATTCCTAAACCGGTACAGTGTTGGGGCATGATCTGAATAGCCCAAACACCTATGGCAACCCCTGGCACTGAAGATGCAGTCTACCTGCCAATGCAAATTACTTTCTGCAATAGTGGGTATGTTGTAAGCTTTAATTGTTCCTGTGAGCAGAGCGTGGCTGCTATTTCTCCATGTGCTCATCCTGAATTGCCTTGTGGAAAGTAGCTCTTTCATCTGTATCTCCTTCCTTAAATTCAATGGCAACAAATACAAACATTTTCAAAAGTGATCAAGACGAGGTTTTTCGATGGCACGTTGCTCTAAACTGAGCTTAGTGCCTGAAAAAAATGTTTTTGCTTAAGGACCAGAATGAGGTCTAAATCTTCAGAAGTGCAGAGCAGCCGCTGCGGGATGGGTCAGCATGTGAGAGTTGAACACTGATCTTCTACTACATTGTCCCCAGAGGTGAATGATCATTCCCACCCTCTCCACAATGAGACATTGTTCTCCTACATTTCAGGCCCGGGAAAGTCATGTATAGTTTAAATGGAAGCAACGGTGTGACTAAGGGGAATGTACAAACAACCTATGGAAAATAAAAAGGAAGGATGGCTGGTTGAGCTGCCTTCAGTTTGATTTGAGAGAGAGAGAGTACTTGGCAGAGATGTCTGTTGACAGTTACTAAATAAACAGAAAATATGTTCACCTGCAGAAATCCCCTGAGCTGGAAATGCCTGAAGGCTTGAGAAGTGCTTGAGCACAGTAGATGAACTCGCCCTGTTCTTTTTCTACCCTGGCTATCGACTTCTGCTTGTTGTTGGAGACTAAATCTCAGGCTAAATGGTGCCTGCATCAGTCTCAGCTGTCTGTAGGTTCTGACTGTGCAGCTGCTGAAGAGATGGAGAGATCTTCCTGGGGAATTAATGAATTCTTTGTTAGACTGTAAATGGTGTGGAAGCAAATAGATGCTATCACTCTCCTGTTCTACACCATTCATCTTGGGCTACTTTGACATGCCATCTTTTCTCTGAGCATTCCTTGTAGTAGAGTTAACTAAATTCAAGCTACTTTGCAGTTTGGGCTGAACAAGAGTAGAAACAAAAGAGTGTAAAGTGGGTGTAGTTGTCTGTCTTCTGGCAAAACCCCTGATACTATGTTGGACCAGAACAGCTGTTACATGAGGCTCTTTGTAACGGGAATGTCCAACAAAAAATCAAAATTTCACGTGATCAGTCACCTTGGTAACAGACTGCCATCAAGCTGTCATCTAGGAAGCCGCCAGGATAAGTCTTCCTTACCAAGTGAGGAGGTGTTGGCAGCTTGAACTTGCAAGACCCACCCTGCAGGAGCAGAAGCGAGGGGCCAGGGCTGCAGCACAGGGATTGATGCTACAGCTCCCCAACACCCTGCTGCTCCCTCAATGTGTGTGTGTTTCTCCTGCTTGGGATGCAGCTCAAGTGGAGGACTCTGAACAGCTTTTTGGCAGAAATCTTATAATGGTTTGCCCAGCTTTATCATTTACTAGTTCATGTATCAGTTCATCCTTGATACTGATCCTTCTATGTCTATTTAAATGTATCTATTTCTAGCTTTCATCAATTTAAGCCTCACGTTTCTGAAGAAAAAGAAAAATTGCTTTCTTATGCCAGAAACGAGATGTCCAAAAGTTGCTTTCTTACTAGAAAATTGTAAACTGTTTTATTTACCTTTCAATTAGAGATATTATCTCATTTGGGCCTGGCTTTCATTTCTGGTCAATATATTCTATAATGGTTATCAAAGGCTTTTGCTCCATCTGATTGCAGTGGAAAAGTGAAATGGAGAGAATCACCTCAGTTTTCCTTGACAGCTCTTTGCTTTTTGAGAAAAAGAGCCCTGTTCCTGTCTGTTCTCTCTTCTCCACCCTCCCAAGCCTCATCTACTATTAAAACTTGTCTCTTGGGTTGCTGTTATTTTCTTGGTACAAGCAAAACCGTAATTACACCCAATTTCTCTATTAAAAACAGAGGGGAGCAGTGCCTCAGCCAGCTCCACCATTTCTGGAGTGAAATAGCTGCTTGCATAAAGCTACCCTTTGTTTCCCTTGTTGACCTCTTGCAGGTTTTTCCACTCTGCCTTCAGGTTTTTTCTTCCCCCTTCTGGTTTCATTAAAAGAGTAGCTTTCATCTTTTGTTTTGGGAGGTGTGGATTCCCGTGCGCTGGCCCTTTTGTACTGCTTTCACGTCAAACTTGACAGAAGTGGAAAACTTACAGGGAACATGACCTGAGACCTCTAAGCCTCATCTGACCCTGTGACATTGCCCTGTCCATCACACCGGAGTTGTAATGTCAGACTCCAAGGAAAAAAAATCCTGGAAAGTGCATATAGAGACAATTTTGTCTGGTAATAAGTATAGTCCCATAACATTCTACTTACTTCTACTTACATTCTGTGATTCTGTGATTTAAACACTCGAGGGCTTTTGGATTGACCCAAGAAATAAATAGACAGGTAAAAATTAATTTATATTACAAAAGAAAAAAAAATCCAAAACAACAAAAGCCGGTTCTGGTAAGTCCGGAATCAACAATAGGCAAATATGGAAGGGCTCAAGAAAAACTTGCCAAGCGTAATTTATTATAATGCTTTTAAGTTTGTAAAGAACTACCAGAAATCTATTCTGAAATATCTTTCTAGCAGTCATGTTTTCTTTTTTTTTTTTTCCCCCAGCATAATGTGTGGTGCTAGGATGTTTTAGTAATCTCTTCTTAAATATTTTCCTTGAAATATCAGAAGTCATTGAGTTATGAGTGTTTAAGATTACTATATGCAATCACTCATCTTACACAGGGCATTTCAGGGTGTTCCTAAGCGTTGTTAAAGTCAAATTTTAAAATGCTTCTTAGTAGGAATTTTCCATGATTGTGGTAGGTTGAGAAGAAAATACTTTTGTGCTGGTGCAGTCTGAATTACACCAGTCAAATTGGACACACAGAGGAGTGATACCACAGGAAACTTGTCCACCTTTTGGTTTTCATTAATTTTTGTTGTCCACTCCTTATTCAAAGGCAATGTAACCTCTGTAGATCACAAGCGCCCCGTCAGCTCTCACTGCAGCTTTCCCTGTTTTGCATACAGGGAAAACCCATTTCTCAAGTGAACTATGAAATCAAACCTCTTAAAGGTGAGGAGGTGATGGTGGTGTCTGTAGGACTGCTGCCATCAGTAGGGTCCTGAGGCAAGAGCAGGAAGAAGCTGGGGTGGAGCCTAGTGCTGATGTGTGAAACGGCTGTCCTCCTCTTGATGACGATGCTTGCTGCTGGCCCTTCCCATGCCTTGAGGAGATGTTTAAAACCATGACACAAGCAGCAGGAGTCAGGAGAGCAGATGAGCAGAGGCTGATGGAGCAGGCCCTGGGTGAAATGCAGCTGGTCAGCTGGCAGGGATTGTGAGGCCACACTGGGCACAGGAATGATCTTTGGAAAAAGCCTCCTTACAACAATAAATGGGTACAGGAGAGCTGCCAGTTCACAGAAGCGGCTCATAACAGGAAATATTGGCACTGAGCGTCTGCAGCCTCCAGGAAGAGCCACAGTACAGTTGTAAGAAGTGGCATCGCTCAGTTTGATCTACAAAATGTTTTCTGTGCTGCAGGTGGGGCTTTCACATTGTTCAGCCATGCTCACGTGCTCAGGGCATTGCTAGTTGTGTGTTTTTCTCGTGCTCCTGCCGCTGTGCCCTGGCTATTGCCCTGTGGATGGAAGCAGACTGAGATGGGAGCTGATGCCGGGCTGCTCCTGGGGAGCTCCCTTGGGCTGCACGGGCTCTGCCTCCTGCCTGTGCTGGTGCAGAGGTTCATGTGGGGAAGTGGCAGACCATATCAGGAAGCTGAGTGTGGTCAAACACAAGCCCTTGCTCCTCCCCTTTGCTTGTGTTGCGCGGCTCACCTGCTCTTGTTCTGGGGTAGTCAAAGCTGAGCCAACGCCGGTCTAGAAACTTCTAAGCACCAGAGAGGGAAGACTCTGCTTAGCCTGTGAAGATGCGTGCTTAGCATGTCCCAGGGGATAGAAGAAGTACTTTTACAAAGGTACTTCTCAACTTCAGCTGTTACCTTGCTTAGGCCAATGTTTCCGTGGATTAAGCAGACTGTAGCAAAAAGCTATTTAAATAGTCAGACTAATGTCCTAAAGAAGATGTTAGTATGTGTCAGCGTGTGGGAGTGCAGCCATGCAACGAATAAAAAAGCAAAAATCCACAGTTCTCAGGAATCAGCGGTTATGCCACCTTCAGTGCCAGAGGAGACTCCAGGGACTGGCACTCTGACAACTGCTATCGTGCCTGTCAGTCGTTTGCAGGCTGGTTCTCTCTGCTAACAGGAAGATCGCAGTGTGTACCCTCCTGGGCAGGATTGACCAAGCTGGAGGCAACTCGTGGGGACAGTCTGCAGAGTTTCTTAGGAATCTTCTTTCCATTAACGTTTTCCCAGCCTCTGGCCTTGTCTCAGCTGACAATGCTGACTAACTGTTGCCTCACCAAAGATGTTTCCCCACTCACAACGTAGCCTAAAGCGTCTCAGAGGTATGGGCTGGCCTGGTCACTGCAGGGTCTGCATGCTGGTCCCTGGAGATGCTCTGGCAGGGGGGAGGTACGGAGTTCAACCCAGCTTTTCCACGCTAGGGATATGATTCACACTGCCCATAAAATGGTGTGAGCATGTTCTCAGTCCAGGATGATGGCAGCCTTTTGCTGCAGGATGGGCTGAACCAGCTTTCCCTATCCCAGCTCAGTGGGCACCAGCTTTCATTTCAAAATGAAATGAATGGTGTTCTGGATGTGAGGCAGAAGTTACAAAGCTTGCTGCTCTCCAGAGTGATACAGTGTTAAATAACTTTCTAACTACTTAAATGTGGGTAATTGCTGCTGCTTTATCTGAAAAAGCAGTTGGCTTTTGGAAAGTTCTTATACTCCGGTTCCAAAAGCAAAGAAGAGGTGAGCAATCCTCACCTGCAATGAGTTGATGTGCCCCTAAATGCCACAGCCAGGGAGAAATAGTGAAGCCCACTGAGAGTTTTCAAGCTAGTAAAAAGTGTTCAGTTATGAACAGCAGCTCTGTCCCAGCCTTCCCTATGTTAAACCACCCTGATCTGTTGTGCTTTTTTCTCTCGTGGGCAAATCATTTACTGTAATATAGTGATCACAACCACATAAAATTAACTTCCTTGTGGTTAAAAAAAGAAAGAAAAAAAAAAGATTATGTCTCAGTTTATCTTTCCACATAGGTCACATGGCCAGAGCCGGTTGTAAAATGTTGAAAAACTAGTTTGAGGTGTACCCAATGCCAAGCGCTGTACATTTCCGTATTCTCCCTCCCCTCCTATCGCTCACAAAGATGCCACAGAAAGACAAGGAAGTTTGCTTTTTCAGGGAGTGGATTTTTATTTTTTTAATAAATTTCTAGCAGCATTTATTATTATTAAATCTAATCCTTTAAAACCTCAGTGCTGTCCTAGTCCCATCCCCAAAGGGAACTGAGAAAAACTCATATGAAAGCCAAAATGTGGAATGAAATCACTTGAAACAATTGGAAATTGTCTTAAAAACCCATGCATGCTGCAGGGATAAGGTCAAGGTCTCAGTCTCCCCGGTGAAATGACGAACTGCTAGGTGAGCTTGGAAGGAAGCTCTTGTGCAGCACGTAGCTTCTTGTGCAAATAGCAATGCAGTTCTCTGCAGTTTTGGGGTATCTAGGCACCCCTTGGATAGGCAAAATCAAGGTGGCATAACCTGGTGAAAACCCACCTGCCAGGGACAGTGGGGAATTTGGTGGGTTGAATCGGTGTTTGGGAATTCAGGTCCTGAGTAAGGGGTGGTGGGTGTGAAGGCCTTCAGGACTCTGACACGGTACAGTGCTGACTTTGGGGTTTTCCTTCCCAGCTAGAAATTATAGCGGATTTCCATGATTTCTTTTTCTACGAGCAGTAGGCTTGTGTTGGTTGTGCTCAAAGAAGCTCCTGGGATTCCATAGCTTCGGAGCTCTGGCTGGAGCTATCTCTGGCAGCTGATGAGTCCTCGTCCATTGCTTCTGGGCAGTGGCAGTGCTTGTGAATGCTGAAGGCATGCTCACACCTTGCTCAGCTGAAGTCTTTGCTACTAGTAAAGTGTCAGCTGAAGTACTTATTCCTGAGTGAAACTCAATTCTGTTGTGGGACCCAGCCTGAGGTCTGTGCTCTGCTGAAATTCTCTTCTACTTCATGTGAGAAGAGTGAAACCACAGGAAAACCACATTGCTAATTAGAGTGTAACTACTTTATTTAAAGTACAATTCACAACATCTTTGTCAGACAAAGTATACGTGCTGTCTGGTTTTAGAGAAAGCAAGTGACAGGTTCTGAATGAGATTCCAGTAGTGCCTATGGCAAGAAGGAACCTTTTTCCTAAGCTGAGATTCACTTAATATTGCACATTTGATGCCTACTATAATAATGTCTATAATCTTGATGGTGTTGATTCTAGGGGTACCACCTCACTGGTACAGGGCTGCTCAGTGTCAGAGCCATTTAAAAACCATCCTCTTACTTCAATATCAAATACAAAACCATAATTTGAATTTCAGTCACTTTGCATATGTGTATTTGACTATTCCCATATCTTAGAGAGAATCATTTTTTCTTTGCTGTTTGTCATATTCAGTATGTTCACTGTTAAGAGAGAAACAACCTGTTGGATGCAAATAGACTGACAATTACTTCTTCCATTTATTTCTATTTAGTGTGACCCTGAGAAAAAAAAATCCTGATTGGGACGGAGTGGGAGGTCTCAGCCAAATCAGCTCTGCTTACTGTCCTCGTCGTCTGTGTGAGAGCAGGCAAATGACTGGGGGATCATTTCTGGTTGTTGTGTTGTTTTTTTTCCAGATCACTCTCTTCCCCTACATGTACTCTGGGAAGGGCTGACTTAAAGGTGAACACAGTACCTGTCAGCAGAAGCAAGACCCACCCTCTCTGTGAGTCTCCTTTCAGAGGTGCTTGGAGGAGAAAGGGATGCATAGCCGATGCGCTCATGTCACTGCCTTTCTTGGTGTGCAAAAGAGAAAAGCAGACAAAACGGGTATAGGTATTTTTTTCTGCCTTTTGTGGGTGTTGCCTAACTTACCCAGCCAATGTCCCCAGTTTGACAAGTGAGGAAAAAACCTTCAATACAAACAGGTGCCTCAGTGGGGGCACCTGCCCTGTACACCTCTGTGGTGGGAAGTCCAATGGGGAGAAAGATGTGTCCAAATAAAGGACACAAAACAATTTCTTCCCTGACAGGGTGACACTTGACCTCTCTGACTAGCTTTCCCACAGGCCAGGGCCCTCGGATGTCACCTGATCATCAGAGTTTTCCAGTCTATCTGGATGATGTCTGCCATGCTTTCTCCAGGTATGTCTCCACCGGTACATCCTCAAACATCTCATGACCCAGGCTGCTAATCCGAGTCAGACATAATGTTCTTCCCCATCTTTCATTTTTGACACGTATGCCAAATGTATGGTGATGTACTGCACCTTATGCTTGTTGGAGCTCATCTGCAGCATGAGAGCCTTTAGGTGTGCTCCAGGACCTGCTGCAGCACCTTGGGGCCAGGGCATGGCCAACAGCATTGCCAGGATTCCACAGGAGGGATTGTGTCTACACAGAGTGTGGGGTGTGCCATAGCTCTCTCAGGCTGTAGCACTCCACTGTGTGGAAACAGGGGTGGATGGTCTTTCTTTTGGAAGAGTTTACTGCAAATATTTGTATAGTAGTAAGAAACTACCCAGCTGGTGGTAGTGGAGGGTTAGTGGAGGGAAAGTGTGGGCTGCTTATGTGACACTAAAGGGCAAGGCTACTGGGCATTTTCTTGCTTGGACATGTCCTTGGTGACCTGGCTGTTGATGAGGTGCTGGTGCTCCCTGACATTTTATCTGCCAGAGCCCTTCTGAGTGCTCTGCCAAACTCTTGGCAGCTGTACCATCGCTACCTGGAGGATTGCAGGATGACAAGTGCCTCCACAGTGCAGCTTGGATGCCAGGGTTGTAGCTGCTGTCTAGGATTGTGTAACTCTGCGTCCCGCATAAAGGCTGGTGAGCCAAGGGATCTGCCTGCCTGGAGTGAAGCCAAGCCTTGAGGGAATCCTTAGCTTATCCATGTGGTCAGAAAGCTCTCCTGTGAGAGACAACAGTTTGAAAAGTCAAAAGATGACAGAAACTAAGGATGTCCTGTGTACAGCCAGTGCATGGATAACAAGTTTAATAGAATCATAGAATCATTCAGGTTGGAAAAGACCCTTGGGATCAGCAAGTCCAACCATGAACCCTGCTCTACGAAGCTCACCCCTAAACCATATTCCCCAACACCACATCTAAACGACCTTTAAACACAGAAGTAATCCTTTGTCATTGCATACCTTGTTGAGTGACTACAATGCACCCTGCTCCATATCCTACAGATTTGTTACAGGAGTGAGGATTGCTCATTGTAGTTATTGCTTCAAAGCTTTGGAACAAAGGAACTGCTCTAAGTGTAGGCTGGTTTGCCTCTGACCGATTTAAATTCATCTCTCTCTTTCTGCTGGTTAGTTTGAGGTCACTTCCATGGCTTTTGTAGGCTGTTTGCAGGGGTTTTTTTCAGGCTTCAGGAAGATCTTCTGGCTTACCTGTGGCTTCCCGCTTCCCACCAGGATATGGATTGTAAGCAGTGGCCAAGCTAACACAAAAATTTCAGTGACGGTACAAAAACAGGCAAAGGTGGGCTCAAAATGCAGCCTGGCTGGCAAAAATTGCACGTGTGTTTTTTGGAAGAAGCAAAAAAAAAGATTAACAAAAGCATATATTTCTTCAAAGCAAAACTACAACAGTAGGCAGCTACACTGCGAAAAATGACAGAATTTCATCTTGGTGTTCACCTAGAAACCAGCTGCATGAGGAAGCCCAGGAATGGTCAGTTGTGGATACAAATCCCAAACCCAAGTTTGTGTTCTTCCATCTCCAAATGCCCCAGGGAAAGGTGGCTGTGGGGTGGGGAGGCCTGAGTGGATGGATGCAAAGCTACCATGGCACAGAGCATTGACCAGCACAGCCTACTTAGCTGGAAGTGTCTGTCACTGTATTGGGAAGACACGGCTATTTGGTGCACGTGGGACAAAGCTGAGCACATTTGAGCATTTTTCCCCGTAAGGTTCTCTGGTGAAGACTTAATCCTTAACTGCTCACCTCCAACCTGCAGGATCCGCAGTTTTGCCCAAGCAAGGATCGCGAGGCAGAGTTTCTGTTTTCTTTGATCGGGAAATCAGTGAACAACAGTTCTGGTCTTCTGGAAGAAGAAAATATCCAATCTGATTCATCAACTTGACAGGAAATACTTTATATGGAAGTATTTGCACACTACCAAATCTGTAAAATTTTCCGTAGTCTCCTTGCTCTTTGACATCTTGAATGACCATAATTGCATGGCACAGCCAGGAAGGAACAACTTGGTGCTACAAAGCTGCCTTTTTTAATCTGTAACTTGCAGCTTCTTCCTGCAACGCCTCTCTGACCGTTTTGTTGCCAGGCAGGACTCGGCCCTGAAACTCAGTCAACTGTGATTCAGCATTTAATTGACATGCTGGAGCGTAAAACCTGACTTTGCTGGCTTTTAGATGCACAGCAGAGGTAGTTTCTCTTGTTACGAGGTAGGTCTGGAGTTTATTTATTTTACAGGCCAGTGTGATGGGCCAGCTTTAGGGCTGACAGGGAGCAGGTGCTCGGGACCCAGACAGACCAGAGAGGTAGGAGTGTAACACCAGCCACAGAGAAGGAGGCGGGGTACAAGCATATACCTTTTCAGATGCATCAAAAAGGCATTTTGCATATACTTTGAGCTCTAGTGCTTATATAAATGAGATGTTGCAATATCAGAGTGCTGTTAATCCACTTGAATTTCTTGTTAATCTGTTTATATAGTAGCTGTATCACAGTTGTGTTAAGGGGTGGCGTTTCCCGAAGAAAGTCAAAGCTGTTTTTCAGTGATTTAGGCTGATGCCAGCCAGAAAAGTGCACGTCTGCTCCTCAAGATCAAGAAAGAGATTCAGCAAAGGAATGGGATCGACCTGGCAGCATGTTGAATTGTCACGGTGCCCAAGGTCTCAGCAAAGCTCCTGACATTCCCAAGGCAGCAAGGTCATCTCGAAAGTACAATTGCATTTTTCTGGCGTTGTTTATGTTAATATCCTGAGAATGACTTGCGTATTTCAACCTTGCAATGAGTTAATCATTAATTAAGATCTTACAAACCTGAAGTCACAAGCCATCAGTCTAGGAAAATAAAAAATTATCTTGCAAAGTATCTGTTCAGAAAAAAACTGCACAGATTCATTTTTATCATGGGTAGCTTGGATAAAGGAAAGAGGAAAAAGCCAGAAATGTGTTTGATTGTTGCACAGTTCTTCACCTCACTTGGAAAACATTGCTTTTTGTGAGGGGCATGCCTCACGTCTGGAGAACTGTAAAGCGTTGTGGTTTTCTGGTGGTTTCTTTCTCATCCAAATGAACATAGGTGGACCTCTAGGCAGTGGAGAGGTCAGCAATGAATTACAGGGAAGATGTTAGTTTTCTCGTGTGTCAAGTTTTCTCTGACAGGTGAAGTCCTAGTATGGCTGTATCTCCTCGAAAGCTGTTTTTAGCATTATGTTGATTATCCATTCCCTGAGCAAGATAGATAGACCTGGTAGTGGAAATGATTTCTGGAACACACAGACTCCTAAAACAAACATG
>NW_009710841.1:71343-74875 GCF_000703405.1 Apaloderma vittatum | reverse complement strand
AGGGAAAGCAGGCAAAATTAGTCAACTCTGTCCCCAATCGCAAATCCTAAAAATAAATAAATAATTTTCTTCCAATTTCCTTGCACAAAAAACCACTAGGGAAACATCATGATAGCATCCTTTGGTATGTTGGCACAAAGTGCCTTGTACTAACTGCATTACGAGAAACGATATTAGAGGTAGGAAGTTGCAGACACTTTTGCTTTCTTACAAGGAATGTAAAAAGCTCATGCTGTGTTTATTTTGGTCTCCTCCTCTTTCAGATTATTCACTAGCATGAGTCCTTCACTTGGTGGCCACCACCTCTCCCATCTTCTTGCTCTGCCTCAGTTTACCTCTGTTTCTCACACTGCTCTTTTCTGCAGACTTGGTATTTGAAGCATATTTTCCCCAGGTCAACTTAGACCAAGGTAAAAAACCAGGGATTCCGGGGACTGCGAATGCAGCCAAGAGGTACAGCTTAGCTTTCTGTGCGTTTGAAGGGTGGAGCATACCGAGATGAAAATAGGTCAGCCCACAGCGCTTCTGCCCTGCAGCCAGGACATAGAACAGAGCAACAGCGGTTTTGTGTGCTAGGCGGATGAAAAGCACGGAGGGATGCCACCTTCAGCCATATCCACATCCAGGCACTGACTCTAAACTGGATATGAAAAGAGATTTAGGCTGATCAGAGGCTACTGGAAGAATGGGGAGATGCCTTTTGTGCCTGCTAGGAAGGTCTTCTGCAGGTGATGGGATGGGGGAGACAGTGGGACAACTAACGTCCCCAAAGGAGGGGATGCTGGCTGCGGCACCCTGCTCCCCTCCTGCCCTGTGCACACTTTCCCCACCTTGGAGGAGAGCCCAGCCTTGGCACAATGGCTAAACCTGGCAGTGGGATGTTGTAATGAAATAACAGTCTTCATTTTTAAAGAATGCTTTATTCACTACATCCTAGAAATGTACCGTAAATGGAGCAAGAACTAAATAAACTCAGAGACTTCTGACAGTACAGAGAACAGAGATACAATAAAAGACCTAAAATATCAGCTCTTTTGAGAATAAGGCACACTAGTTTTGTTTCTTTTTTTTTAATATATATATTTTTTCTTTGTTCTTAACCTAAAGATGTTCACATTTCAAGTTATCAGACTTACCTCAGTAGTAGTGTACATGAAATGGTTTAGAAGCAAGTGTAAAAGATAGGCATGGGTGGGGGCTCAGTGTGACCCAGCTGCCTGTGTCCTGCCTTGTCCCCAGGTCCTGCCTTTGTCCTTGGGTCCTGCCTGTGTCCCTGGGTCTTGCCTGCTCCCACTGGTGGCCTCTTCTAGCTGCTTTCTCTCCCTGCCAATTCTGCAAGTGGCAGGGCCCTCACCCTGCTGGCGAGGAGAGGATGAGTGTGAAGGGAGACATCACCCTTCATCTCTCCTCTTTGGGTCAGCCCTGGTGTGGGCCTGGGAAGAGGCAGAGACCCAAACCACTAGACTTGCCTTTTCCCAACCCAGGCGTGTTTGTGCAGAGCCCATGGACCCACGGCTGCCGGCAATTACTGTTGAACCTTATTGGGAGGAGGCAGTGCAGGCATCCCCCTTGGGGGCTTCCACCACTGAGGCTTTGCCCAAACCACCTCTTCTCACCCTATGAAGGGGCAGGGCCTCGAGGCTGAGGGCTGGGTGTGCTTTTGGAGGTGCAGGGACAGACAATAAAAGGCTCCCTGGCAAGGGCGTGGAGGGGCAGAGTCCAGTCGAATGGTTAACCTCACAGTGCTTTTGCTAACGGGACGCCAGGGTTGAGAGCTCAGCTTGGCTGAGCAAGAGCACCTAAAAAAACAACTGCTTGATTTTGAGGCAAGGAAAAGAGAGTGTATTAAAAGGTCACTTAACTGAGCTGGACGTGGTTCAGTTGCCAAAATATACTCTACTTAATATGAAACCCCTTCGGTTGGTACTTACACCACAAAAAGTAAAGGAGTTTACTTGCTCCCTGCTTCACACCTCGTGTCACTGGAGCTGTGTTTGCAGGGCTGATGCACTTCATACAATGGGCAAGATAGTTCTTTACCATTTTGCTGCATTTTACATTCACTGCACTACTAAATAAAAGCCTTTAAACAGGCCACAAAACACTGCAATAATATATTTACTTCTTAATAAAACAAACTTCTTTTTATAACATCGCAATAAAAGGTTTTTGTTTTGTGGCAAACCACATACCGTGTAAATTTGTGACTTTAAAAATGTATATTAAAGGATATTTACAAGCTCTATGTCTTAAAATCATCAGATCTAATCCCTCCCACCCCTGATGTGCATGTACAACTCCAGTTGTGGAGAAGGGGAATGAAGTGTGGAAGGGAAGCCGGGAGGGAGGCTGTCCCTATTTCACTAATTCCAGAATCACTACCACCCCTAGTACCTTGGAATTTTTTCACGGAACATGATGGAGCGATAGGTAAGTAACGCTGCGCATCCTCTTGGCGAGAGCGCGCCTGCTCTTGCCGACAGCAGCATACATTCTCAGTCACTACAACATATACTTCAAAGAATAAAATAAAAAGCATTGAAAAAGAGCCTAGGCTTTATACTGGATGAAGATCTAAGTCAAGACACCTCGCGCGAAATATCGACTACTTGAATCTCTGCGCATGCTCCAGCTACAAGTAGCTGCAATAAATAGAAAATCCAGTTGTTAATGAAAACTCAGAGCCTTTCCTTTACTTAACACAAGCCTACAAATCATACTTGTGAAGAGGTTTGTGTGAGGAGGCTTTTTTTCTTTTTTTCTCTTTCTCCCAAATGGGCAATATTTGTTACTTCTGATTTCAAAGAAGAATGAGCATATTGTATTAATGCCAGCAGAAAAATGCAGAGGTCTTGCACATTTTTCAAATTGCACTTTCCAGTATAATTTTTTAAATAAGATACTTGTTGTTTTTTTCTTAAAAAAAATATCTAAGGTATGTATTCTTTAAATATTGAATATATTCTTCAAAATATATTGTTAAAACTTTCCCTAGCTGCTCAGGTGTGCTTTTTAATATATAGCTGATATATTATTAAAGGCACTACAAAATAGACATCTCTGGAGTGCAGAAGTTACTAAAAAACAACCTTCATACCACAAATATATTGAAAATATAACTGCTAAAAAAAAAAAAAAGACCCTATGCGACCCCACTAGGATGCGTATAAATGCACGTCGGCAGTGGGCTGGATGCATCGAGGTCCTTTAGAAATGTATGAATACAGGCATGTTAAATTTTAAAAATAGCCTAAAAAAGTTAGTGAAAACTTCAAGCGTAGAAAATATCTCGAACACGTTTTTCTATGACATTCTTCACTTTCTGCATCGGTTTACCAACCCCAAACGTTTACTCTTTCGCAGCTGGTTCTTTCTTCATAAATAGTAAAGTGTTCCTTCAAAGTGTGTTTTTCTCCACTGCCCTCCTCTGCCGACAGTCTCAGTACGTCTGGTAGACATCATGGATGGGGACCTGGATGGTTGCAGCTGGAAACGCCGGCGGGATGTAGCCTGCGTACCCCCCGTAGGCAGC